>NW_026112263.1:220000-335000 GCF_024679095.1 Eriocheir sinensis
GATCAGTGCTGGAGCCATTCTACCTTTTTTTTATACATCAACGATTTAGAAACAGGATTAAAATTCTCCCTATCAAAGTTTGCTGACGACACCAAAGTGGGTGGAAGGGCCATCACGACCGCTAATTGCGAAACCATCCAAAGGGACCTTGATCAGATCATTCAGTGGTCAGAAAAGTGGCAAATGTCATTCAACGTGGACAAATATAAAGTAATGCACTTTGGATCCAGAAACAGTAACCATACGTACAGCATGCACGGGAAACCACTGCAGGTCGTGCAGGAGGAATCCGATCTTGGAGTCACCATCAGCAGTGACCTGCAAAGCACTGCAAAAAAGGATATAACAAAGCCAACACCATGCTCGGGTTAGCGCCGGCTCCTCTCTCTCCCCTTTGTTTCCCTGCAGCGCCTTATGCAGTTTTTCCACGCCAGCAGGCGTGTGTTTTCTTTACGGGAGAGAGGTGGTCGTTAGTTTTAAGGTAAGTTTTTTTTTTTTTTTTTTTTTTTTGCTGTGCCGTTTTTAAGTGTGTTCGTGTATAAGACGTGTCTGCCCTTGTGTCTGATGCTGCCCCTCGCCCACGTGTTGTGCTTTTGTTTGTGTGTTACCCGTTTCATGTCTTTAAAGGAGTGCTAAGCTTTGGCAAGCTTGGGCTTTCTTTTCGTGAGTAATGTAAATTAAATTTAGTAAATATAAAGTCTTTTGTAATCTGCGTTTCCGTTTGACCATTTCCTTTGTTTAAATTATTCATTTCCTTTTGTTATTTGGTTAAGGGGAAAATAACCTGGAGTTTGAGGCCTACCCAACCCTGTTTTTGTTTTCGTCTTTATTTATTTTACTTTTTCCCAAGACCCTTGCCACCCCAGTGGCGACACTGGGGACGTAACACTGAAGAGAGCCACTCGGTCAGGTTTACCGAGGCGAGAGGTTGTGTTTGCCGTTCATCGTTCTGCCAGACCCAGAAAGAGGAGGCTCACAACGCGAAGATGAGGAGAAGTTAAACAGCAGTGTAGTTCTCATGACAAAGACTGTCCCGTACTCTCAGACGCTGACAGCAAGTGTTTCCAAAGGCCACGAGGGAGATAAGTTGGGTTCTCAATAGTGTTTGTAACTGTCACGGTGCAGAAGTCTTGCCCAACTATCACGAAATCCCATAAATATTTGAGAATATCGACCAGAGAATGAGAAAGCACGTCAGAATATAGTCAAATAAGAGACACAAACATGCTCTTCGTCGCCTGATATGTTTTGGTCCCAAAGAAAGTAAAAAAGTCGGTATGAACGCCAAGGTGGAGCTACCAGGCAAGTGTTTTGATAGGTTTGCTTCATCCTGCTCACCCACTTAAGGCTAAGGAGTGGTGTTGACAAAGGTGAAATGTCTAAGAGAAAGACGTTAACTAGCTAGGAGAAAAAAGAGACGAGATAACAACGCTAAGAATAACATCACGATGGAGATGAATAATAATACTGCGCAATGTGAAGAGGGATCTGTTAAGAAAGAGGACAGCGGGAAACATTGATGATAAGGGGGCCATCGGCACATAGTAAAATAGGAAGCAGAAAGGAAGGAAATAGCAGAAAAGAAGGTGGAAAAGTGAAAGGAAGAAAAAGAAGAAAGGGTGAGAAAAAAAAGGAAGAAGAGCTGGAAGGAGAAGTGGAAGAAGAATAGAGTGAGAAAAAAACAGAAAAAGAGAAAAAAATGAAAAGAGGAGAATAGCGGAGGCTGAAATAGGTGTTCTGTAAGGTGACTTTGAAGGCCTCAACAACGCACTGCTATGCGCCTCCTATTTCCCTTCAGATATAAAACGATTGCAATAGACAACACCTCGGCCAAGGAGAAGGCCAGGAAGAGAAGCGATACCGACAAAACAAGAAAAAGGCGGCGTCGTTTCACTAAGAAGGGACGCCGGGATGGCAGGCAGGAGTGAGGCGTCAGGCGTTCTGGCTTTGTTGAGTCGTGGGGAGTGTTTGTGTTTCGTGGATCTTGATACTTTTCCTTGGTAGTACTTCTTGCTGCTTTATTTTGTATTGGCTGTAGCCTTTCCAGTTGTCTTGTCTCTCCTGATTAATGCTATAAGGGAAACAGAATGATTGGTATAATCAATGTCTTTATATGGTGCTTCTTTATACTAATAGGAAGACTCTTGGACTTGTATGGAGTGAGGCGTCAGGGGTTCTGTGTTTTCTGAATATTGATACTTCTCGTTGTGTGCAAAGCTTGGTGCTTTATAATTATTGTAAATGGCACTCCACAAGCAGGTCTAGGTGTGAGGATTGAACGTTAGTTAGACCTTATATTGATTATATAAGATGTTCAGTTCTGGTCACCCTACTATAGAATGGTTATCAAAAAGTAAGAATCGGTAGAGAGAAAAATGACAAAAATGATTCACGAGTTAAGAAACTTGCCGTATGATGAAAGACTTAAACAATTCAACTTGCGTTCTCTAGAAAGGCGAAGGGTACGAGGCGACTTGATCGAAGTTTAAAATGGATGTAGGGCTTTAATAAGGGGATATTAATGAGGTTTTGATGGTCAGAGACACGTAGTAATGGGTTTAAACTGGATAAATTCAGATTCAACAAAGACATAGGCAAAAACTGGTTTACAAATAGGGTGGTAGGCTAGATGAGTTGAACAGGCTTGGCAGCCATGTTTTGAGTGCCAATACGGTAGTCACATTCAAATACAGACGTGAGAAATTCAGGGACAGTAATGTTAGATGGGGTTAGGCTCACAGGGACTGCCTTGTACAGGCTTACTGACCTCTTGCAGACTCCTTACTTTCTTATGTTCTTATATCAAGGAACTTCGAGTATAAGACGCCGGAAGTAATGTTGTCCTTGTATAACTCGTTGGTAAGACCTCACCTTGAGTATGCGGTACAGTTTTGGTCACCTAGATACAGGAAGGACATATAGCGAGTTCAGCGACGTGCTACGAAAATTATTCCACCACTGAGGGCTCAGCCATATGAAGAACGACTCAAGCGACTCAATTTCTTAACGCTGGAAAAGAGACGCTTACGAGGAGATAGGATACAGGTGTTCAAGTACCTGAAGAACTTCGGTAATGTCAACCACTCCAAGTTTTTAGAGCTACAGACTAACTTAAAAACTATAAACAACGGTCTACATATTCGAGCGAGGCGGTGTAATACAGGTATTAGCAGGAGTTTCTTCTCAGACCGAGTCATCCGCTATTGGAATAATCTTCCCCCAGAAGAATTAAATGCGAATCCCATCAACTCCTTTAAAAATCGAATCGACCGTCATTTCATTGCGGCAGGAGTAAATTGAATACCGAAGTGCTTTCATCTGCTCTGCGGGCACCAGGTGACTGTCGAGCAGATTGTATCACCAGAGCGGGCAACCTCGTAATGAGACAAAAGGCTTTATGTTGCCTGCATTTTCATGTTTCCATGTTTCCTCCTCCTCAGCCATTCAGAGGTGGGAGTGAGTGATGGCTCAGCTCACACGGCCGCGATGGGAGTCGAGCCACGGTACTGATGCATCGCCGTCGAGACCGTAAGCCATTCATCCAGCCTGAGGGATTGTGCGGCGGCGATAGAGAGAGATGAAGTAATGCTGCCTGAGAATTAAGCGACGGAGAAGGGGTAGAGAGAGGAGGGGGGAGGCGGAGGAGGAATGGAGGACGGGGAAAGAAAGGAGTGGCGGGAGGGAGGAGAAATGGGAGGAGAGGGGATAGTAAAAGGAATGGGGAGGGAGGGAGGGGCGGGACTTAATGAGTGGGAGGTTGGAATTGTGTGAAGCAAGGCAGGAGACTGACTTTTTAGTGTTTTTTTTTAAGGTGGCGAGTGTTAAATGTTAAGTTTAAGGCGCGAACTGTTATCTCACTCGTCACAGGGCCGGTGTTACCGTGGCCTGCTTCACAAGTTGATTGTAGTAGGTGAGATAACACAATAACCTTTTAGTTGGCCGAGCGGCCGAGCGGTAGCCGTTATAAGTTCACTTTTGTTCTCTCTCACATGGGCATTAAAAGCGTGAATGTATTTTAACTATATTAACAATTTTACACAATAGTTTATGTGAGCGAGTCGCACGAAGATAAGCAAGCCACACCCAGCGGGCGGAGCGGCTGATCACCGCCCGCTATCCGCTCCCACTGTCTTCTCTCCTCTCTGCGTTGCTCGCCCTTTTTATTGGATGTTGATTCCTCCGGAATGGTGTGGCTTCCGGTTGATGACTGGCGATGATTTGTCATCAATTGCTGATTTAGTATCAGCCAAGCATGTGTTCCCACGGCCATCAGCTCTGACGTGTTCCATAACATCCTGGCAAAGGCACTGAGCCTGTGCTTAGACTCACACAGTCACACACTTACATGTACATTATAATATATACATTACATCGCGCAGTCCCCTATAAGTCGCGACCTCGGGAGTCACGATGTAATATATATATATTATAATGTACATGTGAATGTGGCTGTGCGTATGGGCCATCAGCTCTGACGTGTTCCATAATGTAATGTGTATATTATAATGTACATGTGAATGTATGACTGTCCGTGTGGCGACACCCGGTCGGTGTCGCACAACAGGATGTTTAACAACACGTCGTGCTTTTGGCCGTGGGAAACTGTGATGAACTGACACTAGGATCAGCAAATGATGACTTTCATCAGTCGTCATCAACCGGAACCCACACCCTTCCGGACGAACTACAAGCAAATAAAACGAGCGAACAACACGAGTATGGAGTATGCATCTCACGTGTGGGGGGGCTCCACCCACACAGCTCTTCTGGACAGAGTGGAGGCTAAGGCTCTTCGTCTCATCAGCTCTCCTCCTCCTACTGATAGTCTTCTACCTCTTAAATTTCGCCGCGATGTTGCCTCTCTTTCTATCTTCTATCGATATTTCCACGCTGATTGCTCTTCTGAACTTGCTGACTGCATGCCTCCCCCCCTCCCGCGGCCCCGCTGCACACGAATTTCTACTCATGCTCATCCCTATACTGTCCAAGCCCCTTATGCAAGAGTTAACCAGCATCTTCACTCTTTCATCCCTCACGCTGGTAAACTCTGGAACAATCTTCCTTCATCTGTATTTCCTCCTGCCTACGACTTGAACTCTTTCAAGAGGAGGGTATCAGGACACCTCTCCTTCCGAATCTGACCTTACTTTTGGCCACCTTTTCTGATTCTTTTTTTAGGAGCAGCGATTAGCGGGCTTTTTTTTATTATTGTTTTTTTTTGTGCCCTTGAGCTGCCTCCTTTGTTGTAAAAAAAAAAGAAGAAGACTGGTGACGGGCAGGCGAGCAGTGCTCCGCCGCCCCGCGCCTGTAGTGAGAGAAGACAGTGGGCTGCGGGCAGAGCAGATCACTGTTTGGGGTGTGCGTGCGACTCGCTCACGTTAACTGTAAACTTTTCTGTAATACTGTTAATATAGTTAAAATACATCAAAACCATTTAATAACCTTGAGAGGGAGAGAGCTAAAGTGAACTAAAGTGAACTTATAACGGCTACCGCTGGGCCACACATCACTTAACTAAAAGGCTATTGTGTTATCTCACCTACTACAATCAACTTGTGAAGCAGGCCACGGTAACACCGGCCCTGTGACGAGTGAATAACAGTTCGCGCCTTAAACTTAACACTTAACACCAACTACCTTAAAAAGTTAAAAAAGCTCTTAAAAACGGGTAACATAAAATGGTGTGCAGCGTGGTTACGAACTACTCTTAATTGTTATATCTCTCTCGCAATCGTAACTTCCGTGACAATGTGTGAGGGCAGAGACAGAGAAGCGTGTACCTAGCGTTCTGCTGACGCAGCGCGCGACCTTCCTGCCCCGTGAGCGTCAAGTCAGCACCCAGCCACACCCCCAGTGGGGCCCCGCCCCGCACCTCCACACAGCCTATATTCTCCACTGGGGGGGGGGGTCTCTACCTTTTTACCGTTCGAGACACCCCATCGTGTACCTACGACCCAGCCTGTCGTAGGTGCGCACTTTTCTTCGCCAGACAACTTTGTGACAGGAGGGGTGACTGTGATGGGCGTACATACTCTGCCCGCCGCCCATCCCACCACCACTACCAGACGACGGACGGCAGACCAAGCCACCCCTGCAGTCCTGCCCCAGCCACCGGCGAGGCGAAGGACGCGGGCGTGCTGAGTAGTGGGGTATCGAGTTGCTGTCTTTGAGGTTTTTAACACATTTTAGCTGACACTGCATTGATACGGTTTCAGCAATTACACCACTTGTAACGTGATTTCAGGTGAATTACTATTATTATGTTCACGTGTTTAGGCGTGTGGGGCCGTATCTAATTTATTAGATTTTTCAGCTGTTGATTTTTCTGGCGTGTGGATGTTTAATATTTTTCATTAGTAACATTGTCACGCATTTTATGTATAATCATTCATTTTCTTTTCTCCTTTCTTTTGCGTGTTTTATTGCACAGTGGAGAAGTTTTGTCTTGCTAAGCCTCACTCATTATTCATTTTCCTCTTTTATTATGCATTTTAAAAGCATCGGGGAGGAGTGAGCACATACTTAGCGGTGAATGATTATTACTTTACTTATTTTTGCAGCAATCTTTTTTTTTCTTTTACCATTTTACTCCTCATTTTACTAGTAACTCTTTTAATGGCAGAGAAACCTGACCCGAAGTTACAAACTCTCACTGAGGACTACAAGGAGTGGGTAAAGGAAAAAGAACAGTACCGTCAAGGATAACGGTAACTGTCATGAAAGGAGTGGTAGCAGTCTTCAATGGGTGCTTTCTCCTTCTACGCTACAAGGCCAACCAAGAGGTATTTAATTACCTTACTAATCCCACAATGGCTTCTGCCCCTAATCACCCGCTAACAGCAACAGCAGTTAGGCCTTTCACAGGTAGCAAGGGAGGCAGATTAGTCGGCCAGGGACTTCTTGTTTCAAAGTGAGATTGTCATGGACATTTCATTCGTGTCAGATCCGGGAGATAAAATATCTCTCAGCCGCTCGAAGGTAAATCCCGGAAACGAGAACGATGGCCCTCATAAACAAGAGCACGTCCACAGGACGGAAGGATTATGATGCGTTTCGGTCACTTTTTCTTGAAACATTTGGGGAAGATGGGCAACACATCCTCGTAGAGGGTGTAAATTTTGCTGTGGACACTGTGCAAACGAGTGGCCTTTTTAACAGGCCAGTGGACGCCTATAGGCTATCTACTGATTTGATCTCGTGTTTTAAACAAGGAAACTGGACAGATGGAGAAACCATTTCTGTAGTTAATGCTAGATTATTACTAGAGTTCCTTGTGTACATGATTGTCCTTAAAGTTCCTCTTCGAAGGAGTGCAGTATCCCTTGACTACAGCCCCACTGGCAACCTACACGGTTTTATCAGCCATTTTTTATGGCACTTAAAGTAATTTTGAGTCCTTTTTGAAGCTTCTTTTGCCGTCGGCACGTTCGTCGGGGAGGGGGGCCTCCGACCCTCTGACCTAAACCTTTTTGGGTGTCACCAGCGGTAATAGAAAAAAAAAAAAATCCTTGGTGTGTTCTTTTACCCGTGGTTTAGGCAGAAATAGTCAGATAAATAGGTGGACGGAAATTTGAGCTTTACGATCTTTTTTTTTTTTTAATAGACAGAATGTGCATAGTGATCGTCTCCAAAGACTAGTCCCGGCTTGAGGTTCAGCCTGACGCTGCTTTGTGTATCTTTCCACCACATGACTATAACCTGCATCCTCGCATTTACTAATTTATATTTGGTTCCTGAGCTTTTGCCTGCATCTTTTTATGCGAGAAGGGGAGTGCTTGATTAATACTTTTCACTCTAACCCACTATTTTCTTTTATTGCTGAGTTGATGCAAGGCAGTCACTCTTCTTAATTTAATTGGAGCCGTAATAACCGAGGGTGAAGACTAACGTTGGGATAGGTACTTTTTAATCTTGAACCTCATGTGCTTCTGCTTGAAACAGATATTTTTCTCTGAAAAGACAGACTTAATTAAACTTGAGCAGGTGCTGTCCCTAACTTTTAGTGTAACCAGCATGTGAATACCTGTAACTTTGGAAGTAAGCAGACAAGTCTTGCTTACCCCTTTGCTTGACATACCACTGTTACCCGTTACGGGAGTTATTTTTGGCGTCACAGATGTAAGTCATCCACATTCGTTACGATCGGAGGATAGGTGGAAATTTGTCTTTTTCATTTGATGTTTATTAATGCTGGAATTACTTTAATCAATTATGCTGGAATTATATATTTCAGTGAGATTTGTTACAACAGTGATTTCACAACTTGGTGACAGGATTTTCTTTTATGGTACTGTAGACCTGAAAAACGGAGTATTAGGAGTTAGTGGTGCTGACTGCCGATGCTTCTAAGGTTCTCCAGACTTGTCCTTATCACATTGTAACTTTTAGGAGACTCTACGGATAACGTTACCTCTTTTCACACAACCTTATCTATTGTTGTAAACCCCACCCGTCTCGAAGGCGTGCCGAGGGTAACGACACTTACAATTAATTGTCACGCAACGGATGAGTGTTTCTCTGCGACAGTTTTGTGTCAAGGTGTGACTCGAAGGTTCAGTTTGACGCAGATCTTCTTCAAGGATTGTTCCTTTTTTTTTACTATTCCCAATAGCTCCATTACCATGTATCCCAATGACAGTTTAGTCAATTTATTTTTTCTAGGATGTATCATGTAAATAATTCTTCGAGCTATTTTTTTGTTTTCTCGGAATAGTGCTCAACTTCCACGTCCACGACTCTAGCCCTATTTACCTCAACCTGTATGTACATTACCCATTTCTTGTTACTTCCATGATTATTATCATTGACATTTCCCTATGTTATATCGTTAGGCGGGCTCTGACTTCTGTGATAATCTTTAAAGCAACTGTAACGAGACCACGCTTAGCTGGTACACTTTGGGCGACTGTAACATGGGTGGGTACAAAAATTTGTAAAGGTGGGGTCAGCCGCGAGGTCGCGACTTTTAGGGAACCGAGCGTTGTAATGTGTATATCATAATGTACATGTGAATGTATGACTGTACGTGTGTCGACACCCGGTCGGTGTCGCACAACAGGATGTTTAACAACACGTCGTGCTTTTGGCCGTGGGAAGCTGTGATGAACTGACACTAGGATCAGCAAATGATGGCTTTCTTCAGTCGCCATCAACCGGAACCCACCCCCTTCCGGACGAACTACAACCAAATAAAACGAGCGAACAACGCGAAGACGGGGGGAGAAGACGGGTGACGGGCAGGCGAGCGGTGCTCCGCCGCCCCGCGCCTGTGGTGAGAGAAGACAGTGGGCTGCGGGCCGAGCAGATCACTGTTTGTGGTGTGCGTGCGACTCGCTCACGTAAACTGTAAACTTTTCTGTAATACTGTTAATATAGTTAAAATACATTAAAACCATTTAATAACCTTGAGAGGGAGAGAACTAAAGTGAACTAAAGTGAACTTATAACGGCTACCGCTCGGCCACACATCACTTAACTAAAAGGCTATTGTGCTATCTCACCTACTACAATCAACTTGTGAAGCAGGCCACGGTAACACCGGCCCTGTGACGAGTGAATAACAGTTCGCGCCTTAAACTTAACACCAACTACCTTAAAGAGTAAAAAAAGAAAAAAAAAAAACCTAAAAACGGGTAACATAAACATCCTGGCAAAGGCACTGAGCCTGTGCTTAGACACGCACAGTTACACACTCAAATGTACATTATAATATATACATTACATTCACATGATATTCACATGCTGGTTTCAATAAAAGTTATGGACAGCATCTGCTCAAGTGTAGTTAAGTCTGTCTTTGCAGAGAAAATTGTCTGTTTCAAGCAGAAGCACATGAGGTTCAAGGTTAAAAAGTACCTATCCCTATGGTAGTCTACACCCTCGATTATTACGGTCCCAAACAACTAAGGAGACTGACTGCCCTACATCAACTCAGCAAGAAAAAGAAAATAGTGAGTAAGAGTGTGAAGTATTACTCAAGCACTCCCCTCTCGCATGAAAAAAAATGTTGGCAAAAACTCAGGAACCAAACATAAATTAGTCATTACGAGGACGCAGGTTATAGTCGTGTGTTGGAAAGATAGACAAAGCATCGTCAGGCTGAGGCAAACAAGCGGTTCTCGCTGGTTCAACTAAAGTCGAATCAAGGACCTCAGGCTGGGCGTCTGTCTTTTTGAGGCGATCACTATGCACAGTTTCATATGAATTAAAAATGAAGTCATAAAGCTCAAATTTGTGACCACCTAGTTGTCTAACTATCCGGCGTGGGCCCACGAATTTAGGGGACAACTTCGATTGTCTCTCTGGGACTCGGAGCATAACAAAGTCACCCGCTTTCAAGGAAACAGGTTGCTGCTAGCACATAGCCTCAGATGTAGCCTGTAGTCTCTCTCTGACGTTTCTATGAATATCTGTGAAAACTTTGAGTTGAACCTTAGAATAATCATCTACATTATATACAGGTGAATGAGAACTACTAAGCAGGTCATATGGGAGTCTCTTCTCAACCCCCAAAATTATGTAGTGGGGAGATTGTTCCGTTGACTCACAAACACGGCTGTTCATGCTTGCTGCAACATGTGCTAGCCAGTCCTCCCAGGTATGCTGAAGTCCGCCAACGACCGGGCGCAAGACATCTGAAATCTTCCTATTTCACCGGGGCTAACACAACGTACCGCGACAAGTGATCTACACAAACCAAGAAGTACCTAGAGCCATGGTGGCTGGCGGGAAGCTGTAGCAAGTCAATAGAAACTACATCTCACGGCCGGTCAGATGGCGGGTATTCGAGGATCGGCGCAAGCCTTGGCACCGTCCCTTTATGTTGGGTACACTTGACACACTTAGCCACATAGGCGTCAATATCTACACGCATGGTTGGCCAAAAATAGACCGCTCGGGCCGCTGTTAATGTGCGTTCCCTCCCCGGGTGACCAGCCATGACCGCGTCATGAATTATGTTCAGCACCGCCGGTACCTAACACTCCGGTATCACAAACTGTGCGACAGACTCCTTTTTGTGGGGCCAGTAGCGGTACAAGACGTCGTCCTGTGACAAGAAAAATTGTGAAAAAGACACAGGTAGTGGCGGGAATATATTTCGGCCTGACTCAGGCATATATTACTTCCAAAAACACGCAAACGTTGGTCTGCTGCTTTTAAATCAACTGTAGTGGTGCAGATTTAAAGTAGGCGTTTCTTACTGAGCCAACAGCTACGTTTCTAGACTGACGGTCCCGCACGCGACGACATTCGGCAGCCAGGTAAAAAAAAGGTTGGCTCAAACTCCTGGATGGTCAGGTACCACCGTGCGAGTCGACCGGTGAGGTTTCTACCCTTTAAAAGCTCGGTGACTGGCGTATGGTCTGTAAAGACAGTGATAGGATAGCCAAGGATAATATCCCTAAAATGTTTAAGAGCCCAAACAACCGCTAGGGTTTACTGATGCGTCACTGAATGGTTCGACTCAGCCTGGTTTAAAGTAAGAATTGCGTACGCAATAGCGCGATTTTTACCGCGAGGGTCCGGTTGCATCAAAACAGCACCAAGACCTAGGGCTGAGGCATCTGTATAAAGTGTAAAAGGGACGTTGTAGTCCGGGACTAACGGTGCCTTCAAGTCTGTAAAACTCTTGTGTTGTGGGGCAACTCTTTCTTTAAAAGTTGCGTTAGAGGCGAAGCGATTTTGGCAAAACCTTGTATGAAAAGCCTTTAGTAACCGGACAAGCCAAGGAAAGACCGAACGTTTTCGACGGTTTCGGGTTGCGGAATTTTTTTATATTTTTTATTGCCGATATTTTATCGTCCATCGTGTGGATTCCATCTCCATCATAAGTGTGGCCTAAAAAGGTGATTTTTGGCTTTAAAAATTCACATTTAGTCAGCTTGGCCTTAAGGCCAGCGTCTCAAAGTTTAAGCAGAACTGCTTCTAATTTAGCTAGGTGACTGCCGCCATCCTTGCTACAGATGATTAAATCATCTAAATATGCATAGACTTCTTTGCCTACCATGTCTGAGAACAATGTGTTGATCATCCTCTGAAAAGTAATGGGTGCGGTTTTGAGGCCGAATGGCATCCTTAACCATTCAAAATGACCGCTAGGGGTACTGAAGGCTGTAATCTCTCTGGATTCAGCTGTCATAGGCACCTGCCAGTACCCACTTAAAAGGTCAAGACTACTGAAAATAGTATTCCCTTGACCCAGGGTCATTAACAAGTCACCTAAAACAGGCAGAGGGTACCTATCATCCTCAGTCACCTCATTTACTTTCCTAAAATCGATGACAGGCCTGACACTTCCGTCCTTTTTAGGGATTAGGAACAAGGGTGAGTTCTACGGAGATCGGGAATGCTGAATAACACCCCGGTCCAACATATCTTTAACCTGTTCATCTACAACCTGCCTTTGACTGTGTGGAAGTCTGTATGCGGGAATGTACACCGGTTTGGTGTCGGGTTTAACCCTAATCTTGTGCTCTGTCGTATCAGTCGCACCTGAAGGCTCACCGGGCAGGGCAATGACATCACGATACTGATGTAAAAGCTTCAGAAGCGGGCCCTTAGGCTCGGGACAATCGAACACTTTGACTAAAGAATCAACAGATGAGGCCTGACATGTCTTGTCGCCGGCGTCGGGTTATTACAAGCAGTTCTGCTTCTAATTTAGCTAGGTGACTGTCGCCATCCTTGCTACAGATGATTAAATCATCTAAATATGCGTAGACTTCTTTGCCTATCATGGCTGAGAACAATGTGTTGATCATCCTCTGAAAAGTAATGAGGAAGAGAGAGGATGAATGAGGAAAGAAGAGGTTGGGGATACAGAGTAGGAAACGTGGGGAGGAAGACACGGACAAGAGGAAAGAGTAGAAAAGGAGGACAGAGGAGACAGGCGAGAAGAGGAACAAGGGAGGAAAGAAAGGCATAAGGAGGGCAAAAAAGGAATATGGGAGAGCGAACGACAGGATAAATGGGAGAGGGAGAGAGGAAGAGTTAAAAGGGTCATCAAAAATGTTTGAGGAAAGTAGGAAAGAAAATTAAGGGGTGGGAGGAGGGGCGATAAGGAGATGAAATAATACTGAGGAAGGCACGAGAGCGATAAGGAGAGGCGGTGTTGGGGATGAGAGGAGAGGAGACTAAAGGGAAGGAAGTGATGAGGGCATGGAGATGACAGGAGGAGGGGGGAGGGGTGTTAAGGGAGTGAGTAGGAGGGAGAGAGAACACGTGAACAGGTAAGAAAGGGGAGTATTAGGGGGTGAAGAGAGGGAGGGATGTCTGCAGTGGTGTGATAAAGGAGCAGATTAGACGAGAAGCGCAATATAAATAGATAGAAAGATAGATAAGCAGAAATAAGAAAAGACAATTAGATAGATAGTATAAATGTGTTTCAATAAGAGGTTTTACACCGATATAAAATGCACAGGAAGACAATCAACGTAATAAAGACACGAACAAACAGACAATGAAGGAAAGATCAAAGGAGGAGAATAATGACGACGATAAGGAGGAAGACAGGAACGAGGATTAAAAATATGGAAGTGAAGAAAACACTCGTTATGTGCGAGGAAAAAACATCACGGAAGAACAAAACAAACAAGAAAATGAGACAAGTTCCTGAATTAAGTGACTAAGAAACGTTAAGTCTTAAAGGAGCAGAAAAAAAAAAAATCACTGCAGTCATTGTGTGTGTGTGTGTGTGTGTGTGTGAGAGAGAGAGAGAGAGAGAGAGAGAGACAGAGAGAGAGAGAGAGAGAGAGTGAAAACCACGAAAAAAAAACTAAAATCCCGTTAAACATATAAATATATTAAGAATTTTAAGTCAGACATTAAAAAAGAACACTTACGTACCCCGCCATCATCATCATCTTGTCGTTACGTCCGCCGCGGTCCTTATCATCATCGCCATCAACAATCCATCTTCTGTAAGAAAGGTGTAGTGAGTATAATACGATAAGTAAAGATAACTATAATAATAACAGCAAAAGCAATAATAATAATAAAAAAAACTATAATAGCAATAATAATAATGAAAAAAATGACTACTTATAAAACAACTATGACAATATTGATAAAAATAGGAATATTATAAGTAATACAAATAAAAAATAACGAGAATGATATTAATCTTAAAAAAACTGCCGTTAGTACTGCTACTACCAAAAAAAGACAACAATAACAACAACAAATTCAACGACTACTACTACTTCTACTACCACTACTGCCACTACTGCTACTACCACTGCTACTACTGAAACAACTACTAAGATTACAACATCTACTGGAATTAATACTATCAAATAAAATAAAAAAGTGCCTAATTAAAATAAAGAAAGCATCTGAAAAGAAGAAAACAGCACACACACACACACACACACACACACACACACACACACACACACACACACACACACACACAAACACACACACACACACACACACACACACACACACACACACACACACACACACACACACACACACACACACACACACACACACACACACACACACACACACACACACACACACACACACACACACACACACACACACACACACACACACACACACACACACACACACACACACACACACACGTCACACACACACACACACACACACACACACACACACACACACACACACACACACACACACACACACGTCACACACACACACACACACACACACACACACACACACACACACACACACACACACACACACACACACACACACACACACACACACACACACACACACACACACACACACACACACACACACACACACACACACACGTCACACACACACACACACACACACACACACACACACACACACACACACACACACACACACACACACACACACACACACAATACACAAGTCGTAACAGTTGATTCCAAGATCACTGACATTTCTCTCTCTCTCTCTCTCTCTCTCTCTCTCTCTCTCTCTCTCTCTCTCTCTCTCTCTCTCTCTCTCTCTCTCTCTCTCTCTCTCTTGATTGATTGATTGATTGATTGAAAGAGCCGGAAAAAAACCGGACGATTAATTTTCTTGCATAAAAAGCTCCGAAAGTCTCCAACAAACACAGCCATCCATCCACCGACACACACACACACACACACACACACACACACACACACACACACACACACACACACACACACACACACACACATGATCTTCTAAATACATTGTGTGTGTGTGTGTGTGTGTGTGTGTGTGTGTGTGTGTGTGTAGACAATATAACGTGTCCGTCACCGGATTGACAGTACGAAGGAGCAGAAAGGAGGAGGAGGAGGAGGAGGAGGGGGATAGGAGGAAAAGATATGGAAGTGAGGATGACGAGAGTTATAAATGGAGCAGTAGGAAGCGAAGGGTGAGGAGGAGGAGGGGCAGGAGGAGGAAGCGTAGGGGAGGAGGAGGAAAGAGGAGAAACATGGACTAGCATGCAGCAGAAAGCCTGTTGGCTCATTACAAGGCTGCCTGCTTTCAGTGATTTAATCAATCAGTCAGCCACAGGAGTGGCTTGCGGGAAGGATTAAAGCACTTGTGAACCTACTCTTGGATACATCCAGTTCACTCCCAATGCAGCAAAGTGTCAATCAATGTGTTTCTTGAAGGAGTTGATTGTCTCTGCGCTAACTACTTCTGCGGGAAGGTTATTCCAGTGGCGAACAACTCTATTCGAGAAATAACTCCTGCCGATGTCTATATTGCATCGCTTTGTTTGAATTGTTTTTCCATTGTTTCCTGTCCTCAGGTTAATTTGCAGCGTAAAGAGTTTGGAGTGATTAACATTGCTGAGCTTGTTCAGATACTTAAAGACTTGTATCATGTCTCCCCGCAGTCGTCTCTTTTCCAACGTGAAGAGGTTGAGTCGCTCGAGTCGCTCTTCGTAAGGTTGAGTCCTCATTGATGGTATCATCTTTGTGGCACACCGCTGTATTCTTATAAGTAATTCAATGTCTTTCCTGTAATTTGGAGACCAGAATTGCACGGCGTATTCCAGGTGGGGCCTTACCACCGAATTATACAAGGATAACATAACTATCGGCGTCTTGTATTCAGAGTTCCTCGCTATGAACCCAAGCATTGTATTGGCTTTCTTACAGGCGGACTTGCAGTGTTTTTTTTTTGTTTGTTTGTTTCAAGTCACTGCTGATTGTGACCCCGAGGTCTCTTTCCTCTTGCACTACCTGTAGTAGTTCGCCACCCATGCTGATGTGTGGTTGCTATCTACGGATCCAATAAGCATTACTTTACATTTGGTAGTGTTGAAGGACATCTGCCATTTTCCTGATCACTGAGTGATCTGGTCCAGGTCTCTCTGGATAATTTCGCAGTCATCTGTCGAGAGGGCCTTTCCACCCACCTTTGTGTCGTCGGCAAATTTTTAAAGAGTGGATTTTAATCCTAGTTCAAGGTCGTTGATATCTAATGAAGAGTATGGGTCTCAGCACTGACCCCTGTGGCACTCCACTTGTGACCGGGAGCCACTCGGAGGTCTGTCCGTTAAGTACAACTCGTTGTTTTCTTCCAGTAAGCCAGTCTTTTATCCACGCAGTCAAAATGTTTCTTGAGGATTCTTTCGTGTGGTACTTTGTCAAAGGCTTTTTGAAGCTCTAGATATATAACATCACTTGGGATTTGACAAATTATGAAGAACTCCAAGAGTCCTTCGAGAATGTAACTCATGTCATTGAAGATTAAGCTGGCTGGAGAGATGATATGAAGTTTGTTTCACTTAACCCGTGCTTCAGTTTTTTTCATGAAAACGGAGGCTTGCCTTTCATCTAGTTCCGGAAAATTCCGAACATCTGCAATGCCAGATGGAATTCGCGAGCAATCTTATCTCTTCTTGCATATTTCCTCATGCCACAAGTGAGAAAAAGATTGCAGATGGTCTGCCAGTTCATCTCATATGACTAGGCGGACCACTGGTTTAGTGACCAAATGTAGAGACCTGAATATTATGAACAGCCATCACAAGCGTTACAACCCTACAAGACTACTTTGAAATGCTTGACAAATCACTGAAAACAAGAGCCATCAAAACCAAGCATCAGCAGAAGCAATCAATGCTGCGAGCGAGCAATTAAGGTCATGCAAGAACTACCTGCCACGTGCAAGAACAAAGCCAACCTGCCACGTGCAAGAACAATGCCAACCTGCCACATGCAAGAACAAAGCCAACCTGCCACATGCAAGAACAAAGCCAACCTGCCACGTGCAAGAACAAAGCCAACCTGCCACGTGCAAGAACAAAGCCAACCTGCCACGTGCAAGAACAAAGCCAACCTGCCACGTGCAAGAACAAAGCCAACCTGTCACGTGCAAGAACAAAGCCAACCTGCCACATGCAAGAACAAAGCCAACCTGTCACGTGCAAGAACAAAGCCAACCTGTCACGTGCAAGAACAAGCAACCTGCACGTGCAAGGAGCAGCCACGTGCAAGAACAAAGCCAACCTGCCACGTGCAAGAACAAAGCCAACCTGTCACGTGCAAGAACAAAGCCAACCTGCCGTGCTAGAACATAGCCAACCTGCCACTTGCAAGAACAAAGCCAACCTGTCACTTGCAAGAACAAAGCCAACCTGCCACGTGCAGCCAACTGTCACGTGCAGAGCAAAGCCAACCTGTCATGCGCAGAACAAAGCCAACCTGCCACGTGCAAGAACAAAGCCAACCTGCCACGTGCAAGAACAAAGCCAACCTGCCACGTGCAAGAACAAAGCCAACCTCCCACGTGCAAGAACAAAGCCAACCTGCCACGTGCAAGAATAAAGCCAACCTGCCACGTGCAAGAACAAAGCCAGCCTGCCACGTGCAAGAACACAGCCAGCCTGCCACGTGCAAGAACAAAGCCAGCCTGCCGCATTAAAGAACCAGCCAACCTGCCACGTGCAAGAATAAAACCAACCTGCCATTAAAAGAACAAGCCAATACCACACGTGCAAGAACAGCCAGCCTGCGTGCAAGAACCAAAGCCAATACTGCGTGTCATTCTCTCTCATGACTTGACGCAGTTTGACTATTGACTAATTGCAGTTTATATGACTTACCTTCTTTAAATTGTTCCAGAATGCAGAATACAGTCCTTGTACCGGTTATGAATTAAACATTTTGGATGTTTTTCATTTTTTTTAGTATTATTCAAAGAGGGTTCTAATTTTTGGAAATCCGCCCAAATGCAACAAAATATGAAAATTTCAAAGTTAGTCATGTGTGACCTTCTTTGATGGTATAAAAAAAAAGATTGATTTTCAATGTTTTCTAGGGGAACCTCATGAGAAAATGATACAGGACTATGGAGTTGCAGAAATGTTGTATCACTAATGATTATCCCAGTTTTCATAGATACCTTGGAAGCCAAGTCTAGTAAGTTGGTTAAGCTTGAGCACTTATTCCTGAAACCGTGCTGAGCATCGGAAATGATGTTGTCTTCAAGAAAGGAGGAGGAGGAAAAGGAGGAGGAGTGGGAGAAAGGAGGAGGAGGAGGAGGTGGGAGGGAGTGGGAGAAAGAGGAGGAGGAGGGAGGAGGGAAGAGTGGGAGGGAGGAGGAGGAGGAGGAGGAGGAGGAGGAGTTGAGTGGCATTCTCCGGAGTGCCAAACAATGCATCTCGCTGCCAACGTGAGTGAGCGTTCTGGGTGGCACTACTCTCTCTCTCTCTCTCTCTCTCTCTCTCTCTCTCTCTCTCTCTGTCTCTCTCGCTCTCTCTCTCTCTCGGGCGGTCTCTCTCTGTCTCTCTCTCTCTCTCTCTCTCTCTCTCTCTCTCTCTCTCTCTCTCTCTCTCTCTCTCTCTCTCTCTCTCTCTCTCTCTCTCTCTCTCTCTCTCTCTCTCTCTCTCTCTCTCTCTCTCTCTCTCTCTCTCTCTCTTCCTCAGAGTGCCAAACTGCCTCCTCGTTATCTTCACTTCCAAACTCTTAGCGTGTGCATCGTTGCCTCCATGGCCCCTCACCTCTCCTCCTCCTCCTCCTCCTCCTCCTCCTCCTCCTCTACCACATCTATCTTTTATTTCTCACCTCCAATTCTTCCTTCCTTCCTCGTCCTTCTTCAGTTTCTCTTTCGGTGTTTGTATTTTTCAACTTTTCTTATTCTGGGCACTCACTTTTTTTTTCTTCTCCCTCCTCTTTCAGTTCTTTCCCTTCTTTTGTCCACACTCTTCCTCATTTTTTTTATCAAATTCGATTTATTATATATTTTTCTTTTTGATCCTTCTTCCTCTGTTTATTCTCCCTCTTTACTAATCTTTACTTATCCTCGTTATTTCTTAATTTCTGTGAAGTAGTTCTTTATTTAACTTTCCATTCTAATCCATCTTATTCTTTTATTCCGTCTCCTCCTCTTCCTTCTATTACTATCCTCTTCTCCTCCTCCTCCTACTACCACTACTACCTTCTCCCCTTCATCTCCTCCTCCTTCCTCTCGTCCTCCCTCCCTTCCCCTTCTCCTTTGCCTCCCCCTCCCTTTATCCTTTTATCCTTTCACTTTCTTCGCTCCTGTTTTCTTCTTCTACGGACTAAAGTCATGTTGTTCTGAAGTCTGACAGTTTCACTTTACTACTTTTAAGGCCAACTTGAGTGTGTGCGTGTGTGTGTGTGTGTGTGTGTGTGCGTGTGTGCGTGTGTGTGTGTGTGTGTGTGTGTGTGTGTGTGTGTGTGTGTGTGTATGTGTGTGCGTGTCGGTGGATGGATGGTTGTGTTTGTTAATTGACTTCAAAACATAATCACGTCGTTATGAATAATAATAATCTTGTATTAAGATGGTCGGGGAAAATTTAATTGCGTTATAACTTGGCAATAGTAGTGTTTTGTCTTCAGGCCGATGCAGTCCGCCTGAACGCCTGAACTCTCGGATCACGGCTTTAGGGATCATACTATTGGCCGGAAAGTTTGGTGTATGAAATGTTTTTATACAATGTAACTGCGATGATAATGTGTTTTTTATTATGAAGTTACTATTTTTTTATTTATTTCCAGACAACATTATAATGGTGGTTGATAAACAATGTGTGTGTGTGTGTGTGTGTGTGTGTGTGTGTGTGTGTGTGTGTGTGTGAGATACTGAAATGGAGATATATATACCGACAGACAGAAAGATAAACGCACAGATAGCGATACATATGTACATACAGACAGACAGACACAGACTAGACAAAAAAACGTAATTTTAGGAACAAAAAAGAAAAAAAAGAAGAGAGAGAGAGAGAGAGAGAGAGAGAGAGAGAGAGAGAGAGAGAGAGAGAGAGAGAGAGAGAGAGAGAGAGAGAGAGCACCTTCATCAGTGTTCTTATTATACCTTCCCCATCAGCGTGTAATGATGCTTGTCGGGGTGACGGAACTCTCTCTCTCTCTCTCTCTCTCTCTCTCTCTCTCTCTCTCTCTCTCTCTCTCTCTCTCTCTCTCTCTCTCTCTCTCTCTCTCTCTCTCTCTCTCTCTCTCTCTCTCTCTCTCTCTCTCTCTCTCTCTCTCTCTCTCTCTCTCTCTCTCTCTCTCTCTCTCTCTCTTTCAATGACCTTTCTTCCTCTCATTCAATCCTCTATCTTTTACACAACCAATTTCTTCCTCAGCAAGATATAGATAGATAGATAGATAAATATATCGATAAAAAAAGTGCGTACAGATAAAGAACATAAGAACATGAGGAGTCTGCAAGAGGCAACGGTAGGCCTGTAACCTGAAACAGCTCCTCTGAACCCTAAACTCCGTGTATCTAACCCCACCTAATATCAACCTTTGTCCATGAATTTATCTAATCTATTTTGAATGTGACAATTGCATTGGCACTCACCACGTGACTGCTAAACCTATTCCACTCATCTACCACCCTGTTTGTAAAACCAATTTTGCCTATCTCCCTGTTGAATCTATTTATCCAGTTTAAACCCATTACTTCGTGTCCTACCGGTTCTCTTACCAACAAAAGCCTATATGAATGTCTCCCTTATTAAAGCCCTTCATCCATTTATAAACCTCGATCATGTCTCCACGCACCTTCGCCTTTCTAGATAATGCAAGTTTAACTGTTTGGAGTCTCTCCTCGTACCAGCAAGTTTCTCAACCCCTGAATCATCTTGAGTCATCCTCCTCTGCACTGATTCTAACATTTGATATCCATTCTATAAGAGAAGGTGACCAGAACTGAACCGCATAGTCAGATGAGGTCTAACTAATGCTAAATATAGTTTGAGGAAGACTTCGGCGCTATTTGCTGTATGCTCCTTGGAATAAATCCCAGTACCCTATTAGCTCGATTTCTAGCTTGAATGCATTGTGCCCTTGGACCGGAGATCAGAGCTCACTAAGACCCCTAAATCCCTCTCACTTTTCAGACCTGCTTATGAGGAAAGTGTCATTTAAGCAATAGTTATGTGAGGGGTTGTTCCCTATCTACACTCAGAATACTGCACTTCCCGACATTTAGGAACTCCATCTGCCATTTATCCTTGGTCATACAATCTGTTTTAGTTCACCCACTGGAGAATACTAGCGTCCTGAGTCCGACTCAATTACTCTACCGATCTTGGTATCATCTGCCAAACTTTAACATCCACTACTAATTCCTGTATCTAAGTCATTGATATAAATAATAAACAAAAAGTGGACCTAATACCGAACCTTGTGACCCCTCGTAACTTACATCCCAGTCAGATATTTACCATTGATTTACTCTTTGCTTCCTATTGCTAACCACGCCCTTGACCCAGTTCAAACTTTACCCTCTACTCCGTGAGCCTGTAATTTAAGGAACAGTCGTTGGTGAGGAACTTTGTCAAAACGCTTTACTAAAATCAAGATAGATTACATCATAATATTAATCTCTGTCTACCGCCTCAAATACTTTATTGTAGAAGGCCCAGAGATTGGTGAGGCATGACCTACCTTTCGTGAACCCATGCTGCGAGTCGTGAATTAAGCTATGTTTCTCTAGATGCTCCCGAATGTTCCTGGCTATTGTGGACTCCAGTATCTTGCCTATAACCGAAGTTAAGATAATTGGGCGATAGTTTGAAGCAGCTGATCTGTCCCCCTTTTTGAAAATCGGCGTCACATTAGCTTTACTTTCCCATAGGCTCGGCATATACGGTATTTACCGACATCTTAAAGATGTCAGTTAGTGAAATCCACTTAGTACATCTCTAATTTCGCGCTTTAATACCCTCAGGGAATTATCCCGTCAGGACCTGGCGACTTGTTCTTCTTAAACTTATCTATCTCATCCTAAACTACTTGCCTGTGTAATGGTTTATATCCCTCAATTTATCGCCATCCCCACGCCCTCGTACACTGAACCCTTTCCGGAATAGTCGTTCGATCCTCCACTGTGTGAATACTAGAGAAAGGGAAGTAGTCGTTCAACAATGTTGCTCATATTTTCGTAGTTTTTTCTTTAAGCTCCTCCGTGTTTGTTTTTCAGCGGTCCAATTTTTTCTTCCGTGTTTTTGTTCTATACATCTGAAAAGAAGCCCTTAGGATTACTTTCGCCTCATTTGCTACTTGCTGATCTCATAGTTCCTTTTGCTTTATCCTGGTGTTTTCTTAACTAATCTATAGATAGTTCGACGTACCGACCCCTGAGATGTGTTTCACCATTCTTTATTTTCTGATAAATTCCTTGCTAACTTCCTATCTCTTGTTTTAATCCACGAGTCATCCATTTAGGGTCATTGTTTTCTTTTCCTAAAATGTTCGCTGTGGTATATGCTGTGCTCATGCCCCTCTACTATTACTCTAACTGGATTATTGTAAAGACAGTTTCTACGTGGTTCCTGGCTCTCCAATCCGCAGTTCTGGCTCTCTCATGAATCCTAAATTATCCCAGTCTACCCCATCAAGATGTCTTTGAAGCCCCTCGTAATTTGCTCTTCCTAAATTCTACAGCACTAACACTGTGCTTGGTTCGCGGGTTACCGCCCAGTCTAGAATAAAACAGGCCGTTCTGTGGTCACTATTTCCCTAGCTATCGCTCGCCCACCTCCAACTCACATGTAAATTTCAATTATTAGTTAAGACTAAGGTCTAATATGTTATCTCCTCTGGTAGGCTCAGTAACTACCTGCTTAAAAGAAATTAGCTTGCTTTGTAACTTCTGCAAGGAAATCCTAGGGTCTTGATCCCTATTCCTATAATTAAAATCCCCATTATGCAGACGACCTTTCTACTCCCTACTCGCCCTGCCAATCTCCTGTAATTTGTTATACTCGTGTACCTGCCTGTTAAATTGGGATTGGGTGGCCTGTACAAGAACTCCTAGGTTAGTTTTCTTTCCTTTTTGTATGGCAATCCACCCAAACTGATTCTGAATCCATGTTAGTTTTAACCAGAATTTTAACTAAACATTTAAGTGAGTCTTTAACGTATAGCACCAACTCCACCTCCCTTTCTGCCCCTTCTGTCTTTATGAAAGCATCCCCAATGTACCCGTTATTTCAAATTCCGATCTAAAATTTATATTAGCGGTGTCTATCCATGTCTCAATAGTCGCTATTATCAAAATTTTTCTGAACAAACTTCACTTATAGTAAGTCTATCTCTTGTTTCTGAGGCTCCTGCTGTTAGTATAGAAAGAGATTCTTAGGCCGTCCTCTGTTACTCCCTATAATTACTTCTAAGCTGCCTGGTTATATTATGAGCTAGATGTCATCTCATTACTCCTCCCATTGCTCCCATTACTCCATTACTCCTCCCACCCTCGCCTATACTAAAAAAATCCCTGTGCTCGCTCAAGGGATGGTAGACTGATACAGACAGACAGACAGACAGACAGATTAAAAAAGAAAGAAAAAAACCGAGAGTTACAACAGGACAACTAGCGAACAATCAGAGGAAACAAAGGCAAACACAAACCACAGATCATTAAAGAAAAGGAGAAGACATGCAGACCATCAGACCGAGAGGAACGTAAAGGTAAAACAATAAAGAAGTGTTAAGAGGAGGGAGGAGGAGGAGGAGGAGGAGGAGGAGGAGGAGGAGGAGGAGGAGGAAGGACATTTAGAAAGTGAAGAAGCGCAGGAGGAGGAGGAGGAGGAAGGAGGAGGAGGAGGAGGAGGAGGAGGAAGAGGAGGAGGAGGAGGAGGAAGAGGAGGAAGGAAGGAGGAGGAGGAGGAGGCATATAAACCGAGAGGAGGCATAGGAGGAAGTAGGAGTAGGAGGAATGGAGGGGAAAGAATGGGGCGTTGGTGCATGGAGAAAAGAAATGCATAAATAGGTAGGGAGGAAAAGTGAAAGAGAGAGAGGCGTGGAATCGTGATAAAAGCATGTGGGGAAGAAACAGGACGCCGTGAGGAACCCAGGCCATCACGCTTCCCAACACTGAACGCAAAAATATAAAATAGTGAATGAGGACTCACTCTCTCTCTCTCTCTCTCTCTCTCTCTCTCTCTCTCTCCTCTCTCTCTCTCTCTCTCTCTCTCTCTCTCTCTCTCTCTCTCTCTCTCTCTCTCTCTCTCTCTCTCTCTCTCCTCTCTCTCTCTCTCTCTCTCTCTCTCTCTCTCATTTGAACATTCTCTCTTGCCTTTTAAAATCATACCATACTGCTACTATTACAACCACCTACTACTACTACTACTACTAACTTTTACTACACACTAGTAGTGGCTGTAGTCTGTCCACAGCCTACCACTGTGTCCTTCTTGCCTCGCTTGAAGTTTCCCTCTTATCAGAACTAATACTTCAACAAATCTTCCTCCAACTTCCTTTGCTAACAACTTCCTCTTCCTTAACTCAGGTCATTCTCCTCCTCCTCCTCCTCCTCCTCCTCCTCACCTCTTCTCCTTCGTGCTCGGTTGTCTCTTTTTCTTCATCATTTTCCTTTGTTCTCTCTCTGTATCTCTTCTGGTTCTCTTCTCTTTATGCAGTTTCTTTCTCTCTTCCTCCTCTTTTCCTTTCCTTTTCCCCACCTCCCTCGTTTGCTTTTCCTACTTTTTTGTTCCATTTTCTTGTACTTTTTTATTCATCCTTTCTTCATATCTTTGTACTTAACAATATTTTTCTCTCTTCTTCTCGTCTTTTCGTTCTCTGATCTTCCTCCTGCTCATCTTTTTACACTTTTCCTTTTCTTTCCTTCATCATCCCCGATTTGTTCATTTCTTCATTCCTCCTATTTCCTCTTCCTCTTTTCCTCTATATTTTTCATCCCACCACTTTTCCTTTCCTAGTTTTCCTTCTTTCTTACTTGCTTTCCTTTTTAGTTGTTCCTTTTTTTATAATCTCCCTCATTGATCTTTTCTCCTTGCCTCTCTCTCCCCTTCCTTCTTGTTCTACTCCTCCTCTTCTCATTTCTCCTTTCCTACTTGTTCTCCTCTCTTCCTCCTCTCTTCCTTCCCTACAGATTCTCTCTCATCTCTCATCTTTCCTCTCCGCCCTCTCACCCTTCCCTCTCCTTGTTGCCAAACTGCCCAGACGTCTCATTCCATCCCTCCTACCCCTCATTGCAGCCCAAGACCAGAGAATGAAGACAAGGATAACAATAAGTTAGTAACAGTAGTAATGTAATAATGGTAATGGTAAATAGTATTAGTAGTAGTAGTAGTAGTGAAGGCTATTAGTGAAGTAGTGGTAAGTAACATTAACGATAGGAGTAGCAGCAGCGGCAAAAGAGGATGGTAAGGGATAACAGGAGGAGGAAAAAGGAGAGTGAGGGAGTGTGTGTCCTGTCACTTCCTTGCAGGCAGTTGCCTGGCGATACCAGTACTCTCTCGCACAGCGCTGGGGTGGGAGGAGCCACACCAAACCTCACTGCACAGCCCCACCCTACCACTCCGCTGCCACCCCTCCCACTGGCCTCCCTGGCACAGCATCCACCACCACCCCACGCCTCTCCCTCCACCCCTGCTGCCTTGGTCCCAACCCACCACTTCCACTGTTGCAAATCATTCTGTCCTCCACCCCACACACCCAGAACACACACACACACACACGAATTCAATTGATCTAGATTTCTTGGTTTCTCATGTACACCCACCCACCCACCCACCCACACACACACACACACACACACACACACACACACACATATACACTCCTTCACCTCGATACATGTCAGCAATATAAACACGTCCTATTTAGCCTCCTTCTCCGCCTCCTCCTCCTTCTTTCTCTCCACTCTTCAATCCTTCCCTCCTTCCTCCTTCCTCTCGCATGAAAGTCGTCCCCTCGGCTTAAAAGATACCAGCAGCACCTTTCCTTCACCTCCTCACCTTCGTCCCTGCCCTAACTTTTCTTATATAAATTTAGACTTTTTCAAGATACACACACACACACACACACACACACACACACACACACACACACACGCACACACACACTGCTTCGTGTGCCTTCAAAAGTTGCAGGAAAAATATATATACATTCAACAGAGAGAGAGAGAGAGAGAGAGAGAGAGAGAGAGAGAGAGAGAGAGAGAGAGAGAGAGAGAGAGAGAGAGAGAGAGAGAGAGAGACATGCACAGCTGTGACACATGTACATATTTCGTCTATTTCAAAATCAATTCTCTGTCTGTCTCTATCCTCTCTATCTCTTCTGCTCTCCTCTCTCTCTCTCGTTGAACACTTGTGTGCGAGTAAACATTGCAAAAGTCAACTTAAATATATCTGTCACCTACAGACCTCCTGGCAATCACTGATGACGACCTTGAAATGTACAGCGTCTTAAGGCAGTCACTTAATAACAGCGATATTAGGAGACTTTAACCTCCCCATATCGACTGGACACTGTCAGGTACAGAAGGCGAGTCACATAGAATGATCGAATTTCTAGAAGAAAATTATCTAAGCCAAATGGTTTCTGAGCCAACTCGACAAAATAATATACTCGACCTTGTTATAACGACCCAAGATAACCTAATCAGTAGTGTCACGGTAGGAGAACACCTCGGTTCTTGCGATCATAATTAGTGCGCGTCGACATTAAAGCTCAATCATCAGTGACTGAAAATAAAGTAAAGGTGCCCAATTTCAAAAGAGCTAACTTCGTAGAAATCCGACAAAACTAACAGAAATACAACTATCAGATGACGGCAACGTAGAGGAAGCCTGGCTAAGCCTTAAAAATCACTTACTCACTCAGCAGAACACATTCGTCCCCTTGTGCGAGAAGCGAATTAACACTAATAAAGCCCACCGTGGTTTAATAGCGAAATTAAACAATCAGTCAATGAGAGAAATTGTTTTACAGGTTAAAGAAAGAACAAAGCACGCCCGAAAACATTAGACTTTATAATGATGCCAGGCGACGAGTAAAAGACTAGTAGGTCAGGCAAAGCGTAGATACGAAGAAAATATTGCAGCCAACTGTAAAATAATCCGAAATCTTTCTTCAGTTACATAAACAACAGAAAGGCGATCAAAAGTGGTATTGACCTTAACAAACAGCGACGGTGCACTAGTGACTGACAGCCAACACATTGCAAACCTCTTAAACAATTACTTTTCCTCGTGTTTAATACTAACAGTCTTCCTCTCGCTACCACCAACACCAGTACTATTGTAAATCTCGAGCATGCATTGCCTAATTTTGAAATAACAACCGATGAAGTCCTTAAAGCTCTCCATTCACTTAAAACAAATAAAAGTCCTGGACCTGACAAAGTATATCCAACTCTGCTGAAAGAAACAAAGAGCGAAATACTCTCCTCACAACCGTATTCAATATGTCCTTGCGACAAGGCATCGTCCCTTCAGATTGGAAAAAGGCTAACGTGACACCGATTTTCAAGAAAGGAGACAAAAAGTACCAGGTAATTACAGGCCCATTAGTCTAACTTCGGTTGTAGGTAAGCTACTTGAGGGCATAATTAGAGACAAAATTGTGAATTACCTGAACGCCACTCATTGATTGGGGACTCACAACATGGCTTCCGAAACAAAAGATCCTGCCTATCAAACCTATTAACCTTTTATAACGACCTCTTCACTGTTTATGACGTAACCAAATCACTGGACGTAGTCTATCTTGATTTCAGAAAGCGTTTGATAAAGTCCCGCATCATAAATTACTTTACAAATTAAAGCAAATAGGTATTGACGGTCAAGTAAACCAATGGATCGCGAATTGGTTGAGCAACAGACAACAAAGAGTAGTGATTGACGGATTTAACTCAGAGTGGGCGCCTGTCACTAGTGGCGTCCTCAGGGCTCGGTCCTTGGCCCAGTGTTCTTCATTATTTACATCAACGACGTGGATGTTGGACTCAATAACCGCATTAGTAAATTTGCAGACGACACAAAGATTGGCAACTCGGTTCTCACTGACGAAGACAGGCAAAGCCCAAGAGGATTTGCACAAAATTTCAGCTTGGTCGGATAGATGGAGATGCCCTTTAACGTAGACAAGTGCCAGGTCCTTCAAGTTGAACGAGGAATAAGAAGTTCGAATACGTGCGCGGCGTTAAACTCAAAAGCGTTCAATGCGTCAAAGACTTAGTCAAAATCGCGTCAAACCTCAAATTCTCACAGCAATGCATCGATGCAGCAAATAAAGCGAACAGAATGTTGGGCTTCATTAAAAGAAACTTTGTATTCAAGAATAAAGATGTAATACTCCTGCTCTACAACAGTTTAGTCAGACCCCACTTGAATATGCGGTACAGCTTGGTCTCCCCACCATGCAAAGGATATTGCTAAATTAGAAGGTGTTCAGCGTCGGGCAACGAAAAATGATCCCTTCCTTGCGCAAATAAAATCCTACGAAGAAAGGCCACCCTTAACATGTTCTCTCTTGAGAAACGTCGCCTGGAGGAAAACTGATCGAATGTTTTAAAATACTTAATATTTCACGAATGTAGACAGATCAACATTGTTTATGATCGATGACACTTGCGCACGAGGAACAACTTCTATGTAAAACTCAGATGTAGACAAGTAAATTCAGACTGCACCAAATTTCTTTTCTTCACCAACGTTAGAAAAGGAGAATGGAATAAGCTTCCACCGTCAGTGGTCCAGTGCTATTGATTGGACTCCTTCTGCAAAAAATAAGCCTCGACCGTCACTTCCTTCAACTTAATCATCAACCAGAGTAGAAATGCAACGGTTTTGGAGTCTTTCTGATTTAATGTAAATCACTTCTAGAAGTTTAAGGACAGACCACTGTCTGGACCATGGGGTCTTGTGTGGTCTGATTTTCTATGTAAATCCATGTAAATCTCTCTCAAAATTAATGGAGACACTACGTTCGTCCCTACAAGTGAAGACAAAACACACACACACACACACACACACACACACACACACACACACACACACACACACACATAAATTCCTCACATCACAATTACACACAAAACACTAACTGTCTAAACCTCCTATCTCACACTAGTCACTGGAGGGGAGAACTGCAAGGCCTCAGCCAGATCACTGCTGCTCAATCGTCTCAATCCTCAACATGAGAGAACAATTTGACTTCATTCAGAAAGTCGTATCGGTCACACCTCTCTCTCTCTCTCTCCATCAGATAACCCCTGTCTACCCCAGATAAACTTTCCCATTCTATTAAGATAACATTCGCGGGATATTGCCGGGCTGGGAGAAGGCATGAGCACTGCACAGACTTAACAACAGAGAGACCGCGCCCTCTGCAATCCTCACAATTCTGATATTTAATGTAGATAAACTAAACGCCAAGTGCATGGTTAGGGGTCCGCCTTTTCCCCCAAGATAAACACAGCCATTCTCCGCCTACCCTCTCTCTCTCCTCCCCCAATAAATCCCCCCACTCCTTCTCCCCAATAAATTCCACCTTAGGTGAGTCCCCTGGTCAAATCTCCCTCTATTTTCCCCTCCTCCATTCCTCCTCCCTTTTCCTCCTTCCCCATCCCTCCTCTCCTCCCTTTCCTTCCCCTCTCTCTCCCACCCCTCTTCCACCTTTATACATCCCCCCTCAACCTCCTCCTCTCTCAAGTCTACTTCCCTCCCCCAAGCCCTCACATAATCTATCTTTCCACATTCTATCCCTATTTTCCCTCCAATTCTACATGCACCCTCCGCCCACTCCTCTCCACAGTCCTATCAATAAAGTTCAAGTCCCTCCTTCATTCCTCCCACTTTCTCCTTTTCCACTTAATAAGCACCTCCTTCCCTATGTATTCAGTTCCTCCTCTTCCCTTGCACAAGTCCCTCCTCTCCCTAAGTTTCTAAGTCCTTTCCTTCCCTGCTTTCCCTTCACAACTCTCCTCTCCTTAAGTATACCTTCCTTCATCTCAGTATGCCCTCCTCCCACCTCTATCCCCTCACCCCTAAGTCCCCTTCCTCCTTTCCTCTATCCATAGTCTTCTGAGTGTATCCCCTCCTTATATAACATTTCTCCCACTCATATGCCCCTCTCCACTTCCCTCATCTCCTTGTCCCTTTTCGTCCTTCCCTCTCCAAGTCCCCTTACTCCCCCTTCCGTTATAGTGTCGAATATCAGTCTACATACTCTACTAATCATTCTTGTATAGTCTCATTCCGAGTGTCCTTCTCTAAAGTCTCCTTTACTATAACTCCCTCCTTCCTCTCTCTGTGTCGTAAGTAATCAATTTCAAAGTCCCTTTTCTTTTGCCCCTTCTTCACTCTCGCTTAAGCTGCCTATCCCTCTTCCTTCAATCTGGATCCCCAACATGGTCACGCCCCTTTGACCTTCCTGACCCCCTTTCCACGCGGCCACTCATCCCATCCCCATTCAGTCACCTTTATCTTCACCCCCAGGCGCCTCCTACCTCTATTTCACATAACTGTCTTACTCACTCCCAGAGAAGATTATCCTGGGTTTCTTTCCTCTTCATTTTTGACACCTGGGTGCAGTACTCCGTAAAAAATATATATTCCACGGCTATATAGACATAGATAGCCTCGCCTCCTCTATCTGTTCTGCGTAATGTCCTCACTCCTTTGAACCTTCCCGCTGTACCAATGTTTGTATACTTGTACAGTGTTCTGAGAAGACTCCCTTGTGCTTCATGTTTACCTTTCCGGTAATCAGTTTATACACAATCTTGGTAGCTGCCCGACCGCCATGTACTGTGCAGCACTGGGTTTATATTCGTAGCACATCGTCTAGGATCGTTTGGGGAAATTTCCCAGGGCACCACGACCCTGCTGGACGTATGAGCTGCGCATCTGTACTGTGAACACGAAAACATATAGCGCAGTGCTTATTTTAGGCAGCTGTCGGCGTGGTTTCCAGGGGTAGTTGTCAAAGATCAGGCAGGAGCAGTAGGCATCGTGTAGCTATCATGCAACCTAAGAACATTCGTTCATCTTTTATTTGACTAGGTCGGGCACTACGTGCTAGGTATTCTCCAGCACGTTTTACATCCCCAGTGGTAAAATTGTATAGTTACAACAGCTGCCCGATATAGCGCTCAGACATGCTGCACAGCAGCTGCACGATAGCCGCTCATGGAATCGTTCACTTGGGAGGCGACCGAACCTTCTAAACGAGTGTTGCAACCAGACACAGTGGTGATCAGCGCGCGCGAGTGGTTTGGCAACTTTGCAGCCTGTCGGCTACAAAAGCCGCCACCGCGCTCGCTTCCCCTGGAGACTCTGGAAGGTTTTGGGTTAAAACATCGTAATGGGGTCGGCATGAGCTAGATATTCGGCATTGGTGTATGCCAAGCGCATATCACCTCAAAATAGGCCTACCGCCTTGTAGACCTCGTGTTCTGTGTTTTATGTTCTTAGAGGGGTGAGGAAGGCAGCAAGAGTGCGTCGCCCAGAGGATCTTCTTTTCCGTTGTTTCAGCTTGTAATCTTGGAGGGGGAGTGTCCAGTCCACTTGCTCTACATTAATATCGTCCATGAAATGATCCAGCTAGGCTGTCTTGTTCATTGAGGGGTGATAAGTTTGAAATGAGGAACACTACCTCCATGTGTTGATTTGCAATACGAATGAACAAGGGTGACAAGACGTGAAGGAGCTGGTAAGATATGGGCCTCCCATGTCACCTCCAGACCTGCAGGATGGTGGCAAGAGTGCCGGAAGGGGTGGAGTGATGTGTGGGGGGTTTATACTCATGGAAGGGGGACAAGAGTCGGGTGTCGATATGTGCATTCGTCCGTAGCAATCACAGGGGTGACATTCGTTTAGCAATCGGGTATGTGTTGTCCTTTATTGGGGGTGGTTTTGTTGTCAAGTAATTAATGTGGCAGTGAATTATCGCTGTGAAAAAAACCTGTTACAATTAAAATCAGAGATATGATCGTCGTCCTTGCTATCGTTCGGATTTCTGGCCAAGCATCGGCAGGCATCGTTATGGTTGTGCAGCCCTGGTCCACATGTTCAGGGTTTCCTGCACTAGTGCAAGAGTCAGATCAAATAATTACCCCAGGGACGACCAAAGTGCACCACTCTTTAACGACATGATACATTGAACGATGTTGTGCATCGTGACCCAGCAGCTTCGTCCCGAAGGGAAGTTTGGTGCGTGAATAGGTTTAAGTTCTTCCGCCACGCTGTGGTACCTAACATTGGGACCTGTTCTAAGAGCCATGAGTGATTTACTCTCCTTTATTCGCAGAACGCGTATACATACACTGTAAGTCAGGAGTAGGTACCAGGAATTACCTACCGAATGTAAAAGCCTGTGTATTCTTCCTAGTGAGGTATATATGGGGATGAAAGGGTGGGACTAAGCTCAAGGCCACAGAAGACCCTTCCCAACTGCGTTTCACCTTTGGTTGTCCCTTGCATTGTCTCATCAACACCAGGGAGTAGTATCAGCATGCTCTCTAAAAAGCAATTAGATATATCCACAATCCTCATCTACAAAACATATACACCATTTTCCATTTTCTGTACAGACTTTGCTTTAAAAACTTCAGCTCTGAGAAATTCTGGGCATATTATATCACTATCCCCTCTGACTCCTTATTCTGGGTTATGGGGCAAGATTCTTAAGAATGATGTTTCCCTTAAGCGAGCTTAAGAAGAATCCATAGGTCCCATACACCAGATCTTCTCATTCTTCGACAACACTCAGCTGTCACCTTTCCAAGTCACTAAACATCCTCGGTCTGTCCTTAACTCAAAATCTCATGGCTAGAATGACATCCATCATCTCCTCTCTCAAGCGGGCATTAAATTGCACACTATCGAGGTTAGGGGTTCAAGATGTATCAAGTCTCCTGCGTTCTTCTCCCTCACACAACAATGTTGTCCATACAATAAATTGTTCGCCCTCAAAGGAGGTATGCATCACTATGTGGGGGTTTCCACCACACATGCCTTCTATATGGACATAAGTTAGCTAGTCAAAGGCTCTATATATATATATCTCATCATACTCCCCTTCTCATACTCGACAGTCTTCTATCCTCTATATATATATCGCCGCCATGTTGCATCTCTTTCTATATATCATCGATATATGTATCATATGATCACTCTTCTGAACTTGACAAAAATAATTTTGCTCCCCACTCCCGCGGGTTCCCGCTGCACTTTTTGCATACTCTAGCTCATCCCTATATCATGTCCAAACCCGTATATATATATATATATATATATCTTCACTCTATATCATCCCTATATATATATATAGGGTATATCATATCGGTGAAACGTCAGATATGATATATATTTCTGCTTCTCTATATATATATATATAACAGCTGAGCGAGTGAGACTTTGACTGAGTGGCGGTTTGTTGCCTTTTTAACTCTGACGGCAACAGCCTTCCTTTGTCTCATCATTTCTGCCTAAGGCTGAACTCTTCTCTCAAGAAGAGTGTAATAAAACACCTCCACCCTGGAAACTGACCTTTCTTTGGCTACTTACTTTTTATCCTGTGAGCGGCAAGTAACGGGCCTTTCTTCTACACTCTTTATGCCTGCCCTGAGCTGATCTCCCTTTGATGTTTTCTGTAAAAAGCCCTCTGGCCTCAACTCTCAGAAGGCTTATGGAACCTGATGGAGTGCCTCCCTATTGTCCTTTTTTTTTAAAACCGTGCTTCCGATGTCAAAAGCTCGGTCAAACCTCTTCGCCTCTGCCTATTAACATCTACCTTTCCTTTTTCCTTGCTGGAAGTATGCCTTCATACAGCATGTACCTAAGAAGGGTGACCGCTCCAATCCCTCAAACTACCGCCTCTATAGCTTACTCTCTCTGAAATTCATCTGTGCTTTCTTTGAATCAATCCTTAACCGGAAAGATTCTAAAGCACCTTTCCACTTCTGACCTTCTCTATCTGATCGCCAGGTATGGGTTCCGTAAGGGCGTTCTACTGGCGATCTACTTGCTCTGTTAACTGACTCTTGGTCATCCTCTCTTAGCCGTTTCGGTGTAACTTTCTCAGTTGCCCAAGACATATCGAAAGCCTCCGATATAGTCTGGCACAAGTCTTTGCTTTCTAAACTGTCCTCATTCGGATTCTATCCCTCTCTCTGTTCCTTTATCTCCAGTTTCCTTTCCGGCTGTTCTATCTCTGCGGTGGTAGACGGTCACTGTTCTTCCCCTAAACCTATCAACAGTGGTGTTCCACAGTGCTCTGTCCTATCACCCACTCTCTTTATATTATTCATCAATGATCTTCTTTCCAATACAAACTGTTCTGTCCAATAATATGCCGACGACTCCACTTTGCATTATTCAACTTCTTTCAATAGAAGGCCATCACAAAAGGAAGTACACGACTCCATAATGGAGGCTGCAGAACGCTTAACCTCATACCTTGCTGTCATTTCCGATTGGGGTAGAAGGAACCTTGTGTCCTTTAATGCCTCAAAAACTCTATTTATCCACCTATCAGCTCGACACAATCTTCCAAACAAATATCCCCTAGTCTTCGACAACACACAGCTGTCACCTTCTTCAACACTAGATATCTTTGGTCTATCCCTGACTCAAAATCTCAACTGGAAACTTCATAAAAAATTATCTCCTCTTTCGCTTAATCAGCTTCCTCGAGGTTGGGCGTTCTGTATCGTCTCCGCCAGTTCTTCTCCCCCACAGAGTTGCTATCCATATACAGGGGCCTTGTTCGCCCTCGTACGGAGTATGCATCTCACGTGTGGTGGGGCTCCACTCACACAGCTCTTCTGGACATAGTGGAGTCTAAGGCTCTTCGTCTCAAGAACTCTCCTCCTCCTACTGATAGTCTTCTACCTCTTAAATTCCGTCGCGATGTTGCCTCTCATATCATCTTTTATCGCTATTTTCACGCTGACTGCTCTTCTGAACTTGCTAACTGCATGCCTCCCCCCTTCCCACGGCCCCGCTGCGCACGACTTTCTACTTATGCTCATCCCTATACTGTCCAAACCCCTCACGCTGGTAAACTCTGGAACAGCCTTCCTTCATTTGTATTTCCTCCTGCCTACGACTTGAACTCTTTCAAGAGGAGGGTATCAGGACACCTCTCCTACCGAAATTGACCCCTCTTTCGGCCACCTCTTTTGATTCTTTTTTTTAGGAGCAGCGAGTAGCGGACTTTTTTTTTATTATTGTTTCCTTTTTTTGTGCCCTTTAGCTGTCTCCTTTATTGTAAAAAAAATGAAGAAAAAAGAATATCACCAGTAAAACGCCCCTTGTGGAACCCATACTGGCATTCAGATACTTATGAATCGTCCGGTTAAGGATTGATTCAACAGCTATAGGAAGACAGGAAAGTAAAGCTATAAGGCAGTATTTTGAGGGACTGGAAAGAGTTTGACCAGGCAGAGTGTCAGCACGGAAACACAGATTTAAAGGACAATAGGAGGCACTCCGACAGGCCCATAAGCTTTCTGAGGGTTGAGGCCAGAGAGGGCCTAGAAAACATCTCATAAACAAGTAATAATAACAGGCATAGTGGAGTCAGAGGGGGATGAGTGGGAGGAATATGCCCTGAATCGTCCAGAGTGTTTGAAGCAGGAGATGCAAGTACATGGGGGAGAGTTACTGGAACTGATATAGAGTAACCTCATGACTCAATGGGAAAAGGAGGAAACTAGACATGGAGCCAGAGATAAACCAGCAAGACTATTTTTACAAAAGGGACTAAGATATCAGGAGAGGTGACACATGAATGCTCGTCTGGAAAAAGTAACCGTGACGTCCTGGATGTTGAACTGGATGAAGAACTTCAATATTACATTAAATAAGAACATAATTTATTTAAGGATAAACTATAACAAGGTAAAGTATAAGGAATGTAAAGCTTTTTTTAGTAGTAGAAAGTGGATGGCGGTGAAGCAATTCAAGTGTGTACGATGAAGGAGTGAATGGATATGTACCACTCTGTGTAGTAAAGATGAGAGGAAACAAGGAATGGCTTAAGCAGGATGTTTTAGGCCAAATAAACAGAGATAGAGCATGGAGAATTTGGAAAATAAGAAAGAATGAAACCAACAGAGAAAGACACAAACATCTTAGAAATTAATAAACAATAGTGAGAAGAAAATATTGATGAACATAGTGGACTAAGAAACAAAAGTGTTCTATAAATACCTTAGGAGTAAACAAGAAAAGCATGAAGAACACCTTAGGAGTAAACAAGAAAAGAATCAGAGTGTAATAAGGGTGAGGGATGATGAGCAGGTATATGATGAGGAGATAAAGATCAGTGAAGTGTTATACAAAAGTTTTCAAAAGGTATTCAATAAAAAGTCTGAATCTGAACCCATGACGACAAAGGAAAGAACAGTTAACTAATTGGAAAACATAGATGTGGACAAAGAATAATTGTAAAACATAGATGTGGACAGAAATGATTTATAAGCCCCATGAAGTCACTGGATGCCAGGAAGGCAACGGGACCAGATGATATATCGGGCCATTACTAAAGAAATGTGCCAAACAACTGACGGACCCAATTTACGACGTAATGAAGTGCTCAACTAGCAAGAGTGATTAAACCAAGGCTTTTTACCATAATGATTACAGAAAGTACGTGGAATGTGTGCCACCATTCCAGAGACGATCACCTCTTTGATGCGCTGGGCACACACAGAAGGGCCTCTCTCCTGGAAACAGTAATCATTCCATGCGAAATCGGAAAAGTACATCCTCAGGTCGTCCCACCGAGCTGAAGCAAAATGCCAGAAGCATCGCCTTTTCGGTGGGTCCAGAGGATGTACAGGAGCGATAGGACAGGATACAAAAATAAGATTGTGATTGGAGGAGCCCAACGGAAAGAACAGTTTGACTGAGTTAGCAGAAGGGTTAGAAGTAAGAAAGAGGTCTAGTATATTGGGCCGGTCTCCAAGACGGTCGGGAATACGTGTAGGGTGCTGAACCAGCTGCTCTAGATCATTGAGGGTAGCAAAGTTGTAGGCTTGTTCACCGGGCTGATCAGTGAAAGAGGATGAAAGCCAAAGTTGGTGGTGAACATTGAAGAGCACCTTTGTTTAAGCTTTTCTTGATGTGATCCAGCTTTATTCTCCGCATTTACCTTACTACTCATATTCAAGGCGTTAACAGTGCTAGAACGGTATTTTTCTTTAAAATTTCACCTATGGCGCCAGTAGACTTTCCTGCTGGAGCCTGGCGGTCGGCCGCACCCCATTATGGCGCAAGCGTTTAGGGAGGTGGTGGCCGAGTCGTCAGCATGCGGGCGTGATGACCCCATGGACCTAGGTTAGAGTCCCACCGAAACACGCTAATTTTTCAAGCCATCGCCGAGTGGCGGAAGATTACCCACATGCTGTCCAGATCTTTAATCAACCCTAACTTCAGCGAATTTGTTCAAGTGGATCACGGGGAGGGGGGGATTGGCCCGAGAAAGAGTCATACATTACATAATGGCATAATCATAAACAAAATTCCCCTGCGCCACTAACGTGCTGGGGCCGTCCAAGAGGCCTCTCAAGAGAGCTACCGGCGCTACAGGTAGCACCTAACAGCAACAGCAAAAATAGTGCTGCCATTTTGCCTGGCTCATGCTGCCCCCCAGAGTTCATCTTTGATCCTCTTTTAGAGAGAATCGAGAGTCCGAGTTGATCGGTGGTCTTCAGGGCAGCATGTGGGTAGTCTTAGGCCACTTGGCGCTGACTAAAAAATTGGCAGCGTGTGGCTGTACGTGTAGTTACCTGCTTGTGAAGAAGTACACAGTGACCTAAGGAGTAGTTGCCTGTTGCAGCTTGTAAGTTGAAGGATCTGGCCATGAGCCATTACTGTTCCCAGGGAGTGTTTCTCATTGTCTTAGCAGTGTTCACTATTTTCACTGAGGTTGTGATTTGCACAGTACTCTAAAAGCTTTCTTGTTTTGGCTGTTCCAAAAGATGTAGTCACAGCAGTCAGGTGGCTTCAGTACAGTTAGTCATCTACAGTACTAATTGCTTCCTCCCTACAGACTGAGGGACTTTATCTTCTCAAGTTTGATAACATGTTGTTAGTGAGCATTAAAGTTTATCAAGTGTGGCTCTCACACTTAGCTTGGTACGGAAAATGGAGTTTGCAGCATCAAATGCAGGGAGCCTTTCAAGATACTCAACCAGTAATGCAATGATCATTTCCACAGCCAGGCAGATCAACAAGCCACGGATTCGTGGAAGGAAGAAAAAGTACTACGTTAGAGGATACAGCTTTGAACTGAAGTGTGTGAACTATGACTATGTGGACGCACAATTAACCTGGACTTACCCAAACTCAAACGCTGTGAGTACATCCCTAATACCCGTGTTACAAAACAGTATTAAAACAAAAGAAGGTATGTATGTATATTAGATTCTATCCATATATTCAAATCAAAACTTTAAAGGTAAAACCACTGAGCTATCTATGCCATCTCTGACATTATGTGTCGCTATGGCCATGCAGCCATTTATTAATGTTTTTTTTTTTATTTCCTCACTAGTATGATTAATGTCTGTTTTCATTGTTTTGCATCTCAGGGAAACCATTGTGATTTCACACCACAACTTCTGACAGAAAGATTTACACACACACACCAAAAAAAAAAAAAAATGGCAGCCAAGATGATTATAAGTGGGGGTAGTAAAGTAAAAGGTATAAAACAATATAAATTCAAATATATAATGAAAAATATGACCATAGAGGAAAGAGTAAAGATAAGGGTAATTGTAAATGAAGCACAGGAATTAAGAAATAACAGAGACAGAAAAGGAGAGTTTTTTTTCTGGAGAGTGCAAAACGAAAGAGTGACGAAGTAGTGGATCAAGAAGAGGGAGGAGGAGAACAATTAAATGGCAAAAACAGTATGGAAGAGAAGACGGGAATGAAAAAGCTTAGGTTAATATACACTAATGTCACTCATGTCAAAGAAGCTGGAAATGATTGATTGGTTGATTTAGAGTTTCTTTCATGGCGCCGCAACACCTTGGTCATATGGCACCGGAGTAATATAATGAAAGACAAATAATTAAAATAATCTAAGGATGATAAAAGTTATTAGGAAGATAGTTTTGAAATGGTCCATTCAGATATAGCACTAGTTTAAAATACAATAAAATGTTTATTAAAAATGCATTGGTGAAATACAAAGAACTTTCTATGAAGAGACCCTACAAGAGATGGAGGATGCCCATCTCCTGCAGATACCCCATGTCGTCATGTCCAGGGGTGTGCGCCTTTTCTCCCAGCATTAGGGAAAGGGAAAAATTCCCATGTACATCACGTGTACAACATGTGTGACCCGTCATCAGGCGGGCCAGAACTGTCTCCTTTTTGCGACACCTTATGTGGGAGTAAGACCAGGGACGTACTGCCCTGGTCGAAATTTCCCCCATCTTGGTGGTGGTGGTCACATTCTCCCATCTGGCCTGCCACGCGCTGTCAGCGGCGGCCCGGGGCGGGATTCATCAAACCATTTACCGGACCTCTGTCTGGTAAGTCTCGCGGTATCTCCGCCCACCCGGTAAATCGGCATTCATAACCAAACACATATCGCTGTTTCGGTGTAAAATATATGACAAAAAAAAAAATCTATGGCACTTAGAAGAGTTTTGTTTTGATGGAAATATAGTCTTACCATTACCCTATTGAGTTAACTTATCCAATTAGAAATGTATTTTATAGTTTATCAGAATTTTAACCAAAAATAACAGTAACTTACATTTCGAGAAATCATCGTTTTTACATTTCATTATCATAGGTTACTATGTTTGATATGCTATTTCTGCAATGTATTTTTTTTATTCTACAGATATTTCTGAGTTATGGTACCTGGTTCCATCCTTTTCAAAGGATATTATACACTCGATGGTGTGGGTAACACGGGGCACCACCCCACTCACTGTAGATAGGTTTTTACTCAGAAGCCTCCAGGCTTATAATGTTTTTCTGCTGCCTTGCTGGCTTGTTTTCTTGTCTTTTCCTTCTTCCTCTTCTCGTTCTTGGTTCTGCTTGTCCTCTTTTCCTTCCGCTCAAGATAATCTATGAAGTCGGAGGACCTCTTGAACCCAAACGAGGTCAGGAGGTTGGTCTCACTGTGTCCAAAGTTATGCTCCAGGATTGTGACCTGGGACACAAAGACAGTCCTATGTAGGCCACAGAATTTGTCTTTTGAAGCATTCATCCAGACCTTTCCGTGTAGGCTCTCATTTCTGTTCTGTGTCCTCCCCTTCAGGCAATTCTCCAGCAGCTCTGGTCTTGTGAGGTCACGGTACACCGTCCTGATGAGGCTGAGGTTGTCGTATGATATGTGGGACAAGTAAATCCTCTTGTCAGTGTGTGGTGCTGGTCTCTCCCCTTTTGCCAGGCTTCTCTGCACCCAGCACCAAGAGGATTGACTCTTGGGGCACAGCCGATGTCCTTCATTTTTGGCGGCAGTGTGGTGATAATAGCTGGCCATTATCGCTGACCTCATGCTACCGACAGTCTCATGCTTGTCTCTGACAGCCTTTGTGTAGTATGAGGAGAGCTTGTCAATAACTTCGTCATAGTTATGCAGCTACATATATCGAAAAACTGCCTAAAAATCATACAAATAACGTAATAAACACATAATATCTTGGTTCTAGAGCGCGGTCGCGCGCCAGCGCGCCACTCCAGGCCTGAGATAGTGTCAGATAATGACTAATTTCCAGTGGAAACAGGCATCGTACCGCTAAGATATTTTAAAACAGTTACCCATGAAGAAAAGAGACAGTATATCAGTGATGAAAGAAAATGGCACAACTTATGATAAGGACAGGGATATTAGTGAAGTGATGAATATAAATTTTCAAAAAGTGTTCACTCAAGAAACGGAAATTCAGACAAAAGAAAAAGAGGATGCAGTTCAAAGAATGATGATAAGAGTGGATAAAGAAGAGTTGAGGAAACTAATGAAATCACTAGATGGGAGAAAAGTCATGGGACCAGATAATATATCAGGACAGGTGATAAAAGAATGCAATGAAAGCTAAAAATCGGAATGGAGAGAGGTGACAAGTGGAGTGCCGCAGGGATCTGTACTCGCACCGATAATGTCCTTGATTTATATTAACAACATGCCAGAAAGAGTAAAAAGCTACATGAGCCTGTTTGCGGATGATGTAAAGCTGCAAAGAAGGATAAGGACGAAGGAAGAGTGCATGGGGTTGCATTAGGATCAAAATGCAGTACGTGAGTGGAGCAACAAATGGGAAATGGAATTCAATGCAGACAAATGTAACATATTGAAGATGGGAAAAGGTAAAAATAAACCCCTGAAACAAAATAAAATGGGTGAGCCACGCTACCACTTGTTTTTTTTCAGTCACCGCCGAGTGGCCTGAGACTACCCACATGCTGTCCTGAAGACCACCCATCAACCCGCACTCTAGAGGAAACCGTCCAAGTGAATCAAAAAGGAGTTCCGGGGACAGCATGAGCCAAGAAAAGATGGCGCCACTAAAACACTTGCCTGCGCCATGACAGGCTGGGGCCGACTACCATCCAGGCCCTTGAATAAGATTGCCTACCGGCGCTAAAGATTGACACGTAATAAAAAAAAAACGAAAAAAAAAATGGAGATGAATATAGACAATTGCAAAATCTTTGATTTGCGTTCCACTATATAAATATAGATATGATGACAAAGATAATAAAGGCAATGATTAGACCAAAGTTAGACTATGCAGCAGTGGCATGGTCCCCACACAAAAAAAAAGGATGTAAAGAGACTAGAAAGGATTCAGAGAATTGCAACAAAAATGGTACCTGAACTCTCAGATCTGCCATATGAAGAAAAATTGGAACGCATGAACCTGCCAACTTTGGAACAGAGGAGAGAAAGGGTAGGGTTGGGTTGTTTAAGTTGATGAGTGGTATGGAAAAGGTAGATAGAGTGGACTTGATGGTGAGAGAGCTAAGAAGAGGATTGAGAGGACACTACAAGAAGCTGAGAAAGGGAACATGCTTGAGAGACAAAAAGAAGTACAGCTTTCCTCATAGAAGTGTGGATTTGTGGAACAGTTTGGAGGAGGAAGTGGTGGACGCGAAGAGTGTCCACCAAATGAAAGAAAGATTTGATAAAAGTAGACAAAGAGACTGGACTATCCGAGCCTAGCTCATGACTTGTTTGCACAAATAGGTGAATACACACACACACACACACACACACACACACACACACACACACACACACACACACACACACACACACACACACACACACACACACACACACACACACACACACACACACACACACTGCACACAACAAAAATGTTTGGACATCAATGAAACATTCATGACTGCAAATTTTAATTTTGCAGTCTCTTTTTCCATGTCCTAAATAATCATCAAAGTGACATTGCTGCTGTCCCATAAAGCATAATCTTTTGTCACTGTGTTATTGGGATTTGTTCACTCTGTCTTATGTCCTATGTCTTATGTCCTATGTCTTATGTCCTAAATAATCATCAAAGTGACATTGCTGCTGTCCCATAAAGCATAATCTTGTGTCACTGTGTTATTGGGATTTGTTCACTCTGTCTTATTAATGCAGGAGCATGGATTGGAACAAGATAGCAATGACAGTCACCGCTGGAGCTTTCTAAGGGTACAGAACGCCTCGGAGAGTGACACAGGAGTCTACATTTGCTCCGTCAGCGCTCCAGGCTATTTGCCAAATAGTGATTTAGTGAACATCACTATCAGGGGTAAGTAATTCCTTGAAGCTAACTGTTTGTTATATTTCCCTCCTTCAAACCATGCATGTTAGGTGGAACTGAAAATGGATCTTAGTCATGTTTGGCCTTACATCACTATATTCATTAATCTCAAAGTGCCTTTTTTTTTGTTTTGTTTATGAATACTCTTTCAGCTGTCACTACTCTGGTGTGTTATCTTCAAAAGTCTGTCTTTTCGGCTCTTATCAACCCGCTCTTAAATTATCTATACCTTCCTGAGGTTCCCTTCCAGCCAGCGTTCCCCAAACACTGAGGGTGGAGGCCGTGGAGCGGTGGCCCCCCTGCGCTGGTGTGCCGTGACTATATTAAATATATTTTCAGTTTTTACTTTAATATTCGACGGCAAACTCTCCCCTTATTCAATATGTTAACAGAAAGACGCACTCGCTGGAAACGTCTGGCAACAAGACCATCCGAAAACAACCCATTGTTGTAGAACAATCAGACATTTTATAACAACCACCTTGTATGTTCTCTTACCTAGACTATATGTCCTCTAAATAGGAACATACATTTTCACATACTGTAACGGACTCCTTAACTACTGCGATACGCATCGTTTCTATGATATGAAGAGTGTGGTGTGTTCTCAGGACTTGGAAAACCTGCGACAGTTTATCATGCTTCTCAGGTAGGCCCCACAAGCTGAAGATGAACGGTGTTCCTTCCTCTCTCAAGGAGGGAATGAGTCTGAACATCACCTGCTCAGCCGTGGGATTTCCTCCAGCTGATGTCAGTTTACAGTTTCAATACTGCTCCAGTGGAAATAACTCCTGTAGTCCCCCGGTAAAGGTGCTTCAGGTAATGAGTGGAGTTTTGTGTTTTTGTGTCACTGTATCACGATTTATGTCCTTGGCTATCACCTGTTATTTCCTATTTGCTTACGCCTAGAAGGTACGAAAAATGGCTATTATTTCCTTCAAACTTTGCTCCTGTGACCAGGATAATTATAATTTTGAAGTTTACCTATTGCCATTGGGAAATCACCATTGGGAAAACTGGCGAATGTTAACATTCTCGTTCACAAAAAGCTACAACAAAACGACATGCAATTCAAAAGTAGTATTTATTTATTCTATAACTGTACAAGAGAGACCACAGAAATTTAGAAGTGAGTAGTTTTTCGTGATTTACACTTACTATACTGTAAACTACTTTCACGAATCAGCCCCCAAATATAGTCTCCCAGCATGTCTTCATTATATGATCCATGGTAGCGGCGTTCAAAGTCCAGTATGTCTCGGTGGAGACTCTCGCCTTGCTCCTCCGAGTATGCTCTCATGTTCCCCTTGAATTTATCAAGATGAGCGTCAATGATATTGACTTTGACTGAAGCTCATTTCTTCACCAGGGTCTCAACAAGCTCCACATAGTTTTCGGCCTTGTGATTCCCCAGGAAGCCCCGAACCACTGCGACAAAGCTGTTTCGCGTTGCTTCCTCCGTCCTCGTGAGCTTCTTGGAGAATTCTTTGCACTATATGATCTTATTTAATTGTGGTCCAACAAAGACACCAGCTTTCACTTTTGCCTCAGACAGCCTAGGCAAGAAGTCTTGGAGGTACTTGAAGGCTGCAGACTCCTTACAAGAGCTGTGACAAATTTTCTCCTAAGGCCCAATTTTAAATGCAGTGGTGGGAACAATACCTTCCGGGGGTCTATCAGTGGCTCCCATTCGACGTTGTTCCTCCCCACAATGAACTCGGCCCGCTTTGGTCAGTCCCACCAGTGGTAGTGTGCCGCAGGTCCCTTCTGTCCCAAAGGCAAAGATAACACGGAGACCCATCAAGAATGTCATCATTTTGAAGTCTCCGATAACCTCCCAACTGTACTTTTCCTACTTCAAGGCGTCTAGCAAGATCCTGACGCTGCTCCCCGTCGAGGGGGAGTCACCTTGTCGTGGTGACGGGTCTTGAAGCGAGGTCGGTGGCACCACCTACCCTGGTGGCTTGCCTACCTCGATAAGGGTCGATGTCCGCTGACCTCGTGGACCAAGTGCTCCCCCCTCATCACCGGTAGAGGAGGCCTACTGGTGATGTTGACTGTGCCCGCACTTTTACCACCTAGGGCAGGGCTATTGCCTCCCCACGTGTTTGCCGTGCGTGGCGTCGCGTATACCCTCCGTGCCATCTCATCTGAGAGTCGAGTTCACCGCGGGGCAGGCTGTAGTTCCCTTCGGTGGGCAACACGCTCCTTTGGTGGGAGGGTTTAGGTAAGAAGGATGGTTCAGTGTGGTCCCACTGAATCAATCGGCTGGTCACGAGTTGGCTAGGGTCAAGCGGTCACTGTCAGGTTGGCGGAGGCAACGGTCCCGCGGCCGCCATTAAACGCCTGGCAGTGGCCGCATATACTTCCCCATTGCCCCTGGTGCTGGTCTTGCCCCAACATCCAGCCTCCCCTTGTTGTGCTCCGTAGTGGGTTGGGGCGTGAGGATGTGAAAAAAATCACTTTTTGTATGGGTAAACATAATTTGCCCCGTCCTGCTTCTCTTCCTGACGTCCGCCTGTTCCCGGATACTTCCAAGCGGTCCTCTCTCATCGCCACATGAAAGCCTTTCATGGCTCCCGAGGGTGTTTATGGGAAGTCCCTACCCCATAAAGGGTCTGCCCAAGACAAGTCCGTGCGACAAAAATGTCAACGGAATATCTCACGTAACCATTCCCTGATCAAGGCTTGTGGCCGTGAGCCCAAGATCATCCCAAAAGGGGATGGGAGCTTATTGATTGAAGTGTCGTCACCTGAAGAGAGCTCAAAGCTCCGCGCCTTTACCTCTGACCCTGGTGCATCAGTGTCCTGCTCTCCCCATGCCACCATGAACCAATCTAGGAGAGCTGTCTTTTCACGGGACCTTCTCCGCTATTCAGAAGAAAGACTGGTCATCGAGCTCAAAAACTACGATATGGCATCAGTACACTATGTGCAACGGAAGGTAGATGGAATTCTCACACCTATACCAACTTTGTTTATTACCTTCATCCGATTAGTACTGCCCAAGACAGTCAAGCTGGCCTGGCTACACCTGAATGTGAGGCCCTGTGTCCCCAACCCTAGAAGATGCTTTCATTGGCAAGCGTATGGTCACGTCACCCAGACCTGTCAGCGCTTGTAAAACGGCTTTGCGATAATAAGTGTGTCCTGTGGCATGGATAACCACGATGACGACTGCCCTGGACCTCTGCCTTGTTACCACGGTGGTGAGCCTCATCATGCCTCCTCAAAGGATTATGAGCGTTTCCTCTTTGAGAGGGAAGTACTCAAAATACGCAAACAGGAAAGTGTGCCTTTGCTGAGGCGAAACAACTTGCCATAACAAAAATGTCCAGACCCGGAATGACACATGCCGCTGCCTTCAATGCCCATGCCCATCGCCGTTCTACCACTGCCAAGTCTATTCCTCCCACAACCTCGAAGTTTGCCTGAAAAGACCCCCTCATCCCTCCAGACACTTGCTGATGGCCGCATTGAGCCCCATCACCAGAAGCGCACGCGCAGCGAGGAATCTCTTGGGGACACCCCTTCTGCTAAAGTGCCTTCTCCAGCGCCCAGTTCTGGGTTGCGGGAAGAATCCCGGGTGCCGGCTGCAGCCGCCACCCCTGCACCAGTGGCTCTGGCTAACCCTTAGCCGGTGTCAGCTGCTGCCCAAGGTCACGGAGCGGCACTGCCGACGCCCATGTCCTCAGCCTGACTGTTCGGCACTTGCTGGTCGAGTGCCCCAGTCTGTAGGACCTGCGAGAGCGGTGCCTCCCCGGTAGCAGGGCGACGATGGGAGATTATCTCTCTCTCTGGTGCTGAGAGAGAAGGCACTCTTCCCGGGACATGACGTTTATGGCTACCTAAAGGAGGCTGGCGTCCTCAACCTCCGGTAGGTTTTATTGACTTTTTATTGTTTTTTTCATCATGTTTTTTTTTACCCGTTTTATCTAGTAATATAATATAGTTTATTTTGTACTATTAGGGTAGGCGGTGGCTGAATGGATAGCGAGACGGCGCCGCGGTCAGGAGGACGCGAGTTCAATCCCCACCCGGTGCCACTAGGCTGGGATTTTTCAGCCGCCGCCGAGTGGCTTAAAACTACCCACATGCTGTCCAGAAAACCACCTATCAACCCGGACTTTAGATTCTAGGATTAAAGATGAGCTCCGGGAGGGCAGCATGAGCCAATGCAAGATGGCGCCATTATAAACACTCGCCCGCGCCAGAACGGGCTGGGCCGCCCATCAGGCCCCACCGGGAAGAAGCCTTGGGCCGACCATCAGTCCCCACCGGGAAGAAGCCTACCGGCGCAATAGGCCACGACGTAAAAAAAAAATAGATTCTGCGCCATATGACCCCAGAGTTGCGGCACCAAGACAGAACGCCCCAAATAATCATCAATTATCCTGTCCCACACAGCTACTCACGCCACAGCTGTACCAGTATACACGGATGGCTCCAAATCCGATGCTGGCGTTGGATTTGGAGCTGTCTTTCCAGACTATCTGCCATCCTTTTAGCCATTCGCACCATCTTCTCTTTGCCTGCCGATACTTTTACTGTCTACTGTACTCTGACTCACAGGCAGCCCTGTCCGCAGTAGAAGCTTTTAGGAGCGCCCACCCTATCGTTTTAGATAGTTTTAGCTGGCTAGTTCTAGCAAAAATGCGTGGGCATTAGGTTACTTTATGTTGGGTACCTGCCCACGTCTCTGCGTGGTAATGAGGAGGCCGATGAGGTGGCGCTGGTCGCTGCTTCTCGCCCTCCCTCACAGTGCGCTTTTCCAATTAGGGACTTGCATCCCACCGTGCGGTCTGCACTCCACAGGATGTGGCAGCGCAGGTGGGCGGCTGCGATTGCCACGACAAAGATGGGGGAAGACACAACCAGGGCAGTTCGTTACTGGTCGTATTCCCATGTAAGAAGCCGTAAGATGAAGACTGTCCTGACCCGCCGTAGGACGGGTCACACTGGATACACACAAGGCTTTCTCATGTCCCGGGGAGTTCAGCCCTACTGTGATGACTGTTTGGTCCCCCTGACTGCCCGGTACTTGCTGGTCGAGTGCCCCAGTATGGGGGATCTGCGTGAGAGGTACCTCTCCCGGTGTGGGGTCGGAGATGGGAGTTTCTCTCTCTCTCTCTCTCTCTCTCTCTCTCTCTCTCTCTCTCTCTCTCTCTCTCTCTCTCTCTGGTGTTGGGGGAGAAGGCACTCGTCTCGGGACACGACGTTTATGGCCTCCTACAGGAGGCTGGCGTCCTCAACCTCCTGTAGGTTTTATTGACCTTTTATTGTTATTTAAAAAAAAAAATGTTTAAATTTGTTTGCCAGTTTAATATAATTTTAGAACATAATTGATTTTATATTAGTTTCGGCACCATATGACCCCGCAGTTGCGGCGCCAGGCACAGAACGCCCCAATAATCATCATCATTATCCCGGTACATGCCGTTTATGGCTTCAAACAGGAGGCTGGCATCCTCAACCTCCTGTAGGTTTTATTGTCATTTTATTGGATCCTTCTTTTACCTTGTTTTTAATTAATTACTGTTTGTTATAGTTGTAAAATACAGTTAATTTAATCTTTTATTCGGCGCCACATGACCTTACAGTTGCGGCGCCAAGACCAAACGCAACAATAATCAATCAATCAATCTTGACGCTGCTGTAATCCTCTGAGCTGCACCGAGTGAGCCAGGGGAAGAGATGGATGCATGTTCCCGTTATGAAACAGCACGGCTTTGAGGCTCCTGGATGGGCTGTCGATGAAGAAGCGCCACTCACTGGGGTTACCGGCGATTCCAATGGCCTCAAACAGACCAGTCACATTGTGGCAGAAGCAAAGCTCATCTTGACGGGTAAAGAGGCTTGAACAAGACTGGTGACGCTTTCTCTGATTTGCGACATACACACATTGATCTAACAAGTTCAACTGCTTGAGTCTCGATGTCAAAAGTTCGGCACTGGACTTTGTGAGACTAAGGTCTTTGATCAAGTCGTTGAGGTCTTTTTGGCTGGGGTTGTGTGGGTTTCTCTCCTAAGCTACACCTCTGTAATCTGGCTCAACGACTTCATCCTCTTCTGATTTGCTGCTCTCTTCTCAAGACGGCTGTTCTATAAAGTTCTTGAACGTTCTAGAAAATTATACTTCAGCAGGTCAGCGCTAAATCTGTCTGGAATATAACAGGAAATGGGTCAGTTTCAAGACATTGCTGTCCAAGTCAAAAACACAAAGATTGACGAGGATAATAGTCATTTCCTTTACTTTCTAGGCAGAAGCAATTATGAAATAACACTTGCGGACCAAAGACAAAATAAAGTCAAAATTTTGTTACATAGTGAGCTATTCATATATTTGTCTTCAGCTAAAACCCAGTACCTCTTGTCTCCCTCAAATGCATGGAAAATAGTAAGTTGGTACCAGTGTGAAGCTCCATAAGTCTGGCACCATTAATTGTGACTGTTCCAGACTGGAAAGGAGAATACTGCCGTCCTCACTCCTGGAAACATTGTTGAGAAAAATATGACCTTCTCTCCCCACACCTCGGGACTATTGTGGTGCGTTGGGGAAAACATTCTTGGAACTGGAAACACATCAGCTGCTGTCAGGATATCTTGTGAGTATGCCCCAGCCTCTTGCACTTAGACACATGACCCAACATAATCCTGATTAGGTTTTGCTCTGCTTGTGCTAAGTGGAACGCCTTTGTCTAAGAACAAACAAGATGGCAAGGCACGGAGCTGCAGCAAAACTGTCCTGTCTTAAGTGTAGCCTTACTATCTTTAAACAAGAACAGTGCAGGAGAGGCATTTATTGTTGTCAATAATAGCATGACCTTTGGCAGTAGGGCATATAAAATGAGGTGAAACAGCAGTAAATTTTGTACAAATGGTATATCTTAAGAGGTTTTGGGTGAGATTTTGTCGTGTGTTGCTTAAAAACAGCATTATTTTAGTAGTATATCTTGAATAGGTACACATAATGCAATGCCAGGCCATGGTGAATGACACGCACACAGGACACTACGGACGAGGATGATTATGGTTTTACTGGCTTTTCGCCGGCCCCAATGCCAGGCCAGGGAATGTGGACAGACATCAGAAGGCTGGAGAAATATATAAATGACTCAAATAAGGAGGTAAGGGGTCTAAGGGCGTACTTAAGAAAGTTTGTAGACATTGTTGATGGTTTGAAAAATTAGCTGGTGGCCAGAGGGGAAGAGGTCAGAGGACTAAGGGAGGAAAACGAAGAACTGGAAAAGGGAAGTGCCAGTGATGACAACATTGGAGACAAAAGTAACGGTCGAGGAAGAAATATCGAAAAGAGTAAAGGTAACTATTGGCAGTGAGGTAGACGTGGAAAATAAGATCAAGACATTAGTTGATGTATAAATAAATGTATGGAAAAAACGAAAACGAAAAGGAGAAAAAAAATTCAAAGAAATCCTGGAGCAACAAGAAAGAGAAAGAAAAGTAGAGATGCAGGCAGCGTGAGGTTGTCCAGGTAATGCGAAATAAGGAAGACTTGGTTTGATAACTGGTAGAAAAGAAGAAGAGTGTGATAATCATGGGTGTTAAAGAGGAGAAAAACCCAGTGAAGGCACAGAGAGAGAGAGAGAGAGAGAGAGAGAGAGAGAGAGAGAGAGAGAGAGAGAGAGAGAGAGAGAGAGAGAGAGAGAATGAAATCACTTATGTGAAAGAAATACTGACAAGCCTAGATGAAGAACTCGTAAGGCTGACAGAGGAAGTGCACGAGGTGACGAGACTAGGAAAACATGAGAAAGGGAAATATAAACCTAAAGTTAAAGTCAAAAACGGAGTGGAAAACTAAAAGACATGAACAATATAAAGACACATATAAGGAAAACAAAGATTTTTTTTTATTTTTTTTTTTTCGTGTCAGCCTATAGCACCGGTAGGCTTTCATCAGGGACCTGGTGTTTGGCCCCAGCCCGTCATGGCGCAGGCAAGTGTTTATAGCGGCGCCATATATTCAAGCCTCATGCTGCCCCCCGGAGCTCGCTCTTGATTCACTTAGACAGTTTCCTCTAGAGTCCAGGTTGAAGGGTGGTCTTCAGGACAGCGTGTGGGTAGTCTTAGGCCACTCGGCCACTCGGCGGTGACTGAAAAATCCCAGGTGGTAGCGACGGATTCGAACCTGCGTCTTCCAGAATACGGTGAATGCGGGGCCTGCACGCCAACCACTCAGCCACCGCCTCCTCGAGGAAAGACTTAGATGAGAGAAATTGTGAACGAAGCAAAGCACAGGAATGATGAAAGAACAGAAGAAGAAAAGGAGAGTTTTTTTGGAGAATATAAAACGACAGAGGGATGAAGTGGTGGATCAGGACGAGGGAGGAGGAGAACAATCAAACAGCAACAACAATAAGGAAGAGAAGAAGGGACCGAAGAGGTTAGGTTAACATACACTTATGTCGACGGCCTCATAAAAAAAAAAAAAAAAAAAAAATTAAAAGACCACCTAAACAAGGCTAAACCAGATGTAATGTGCATCACTGAAACAAAAATAACAAAAGTAATAGAAGTGGTGGGAATAGCACAGTGCAATATTAACATATATGGAAAAGGCAGAACAGGGATGAGTGGTGAAGGGGTGATGATTCTGGTCAAAACGGATTTATAAGTGTTAAAAGTGAGAACAGGGCCAGGTAATACGGAAATTTTAACTGTTCTATTACAGTTGAACTCATCATCATCATCATTTCGTTCATCGTCCGTTTTCACTCTTCCTGAGCGGTTGGACGATTTATGGCTCTCCTCCATTTTATTATGTCTTCTGCCCGATGCTCATCCAACCCCATAAATGTCAAATCTTCCTGTCTACACAGCTTCTCCACGTTTTCCTAGTTCTACCAACTGGTCTCCTTCCTTCTACCTCCAATACCTGAAAATAACTCCCAAGACGGTATCCTCTCCCGCTCTCTTCACATGTCCAAACCATCGGAGTCTTTCCCTTCTGAGCACTGTTTCCAGAGACGTCCTTCAACATTACCAAATGTAAGGTAATGCATATCGGATCCAGAAACAGCAACCACACATACCACATGAGTGGCGAACCACTATAAGTAGTACAAGAGGAAAGAGACCTCGGGGTCACCATCAGCAGTGACTTGAAACAAACAAAACACTGCAAGTCCGCCTGTAAGAAAGCCAATACAATGCTCGGGTTCATAGCGAGGAACTTCGAATACAAGACGCCGGGAGTTATGTTATCCTTGTACAATTCGCTGGTAAGGCCCCACCTGGAATACGCCGTGCAATTCTGGTCTCCAAAGCACAGGGAAGACATTGGATTACTTGAGAGAGTACAGCGCCGCGCCACGAAGATGATACCATCACTGAGGACGAAGCCCTATAAAGAGCGATTCAAGCGACTCAACCTCTTCACGTTGGAAAAGAGACGACTGCGGGGAGACATAATACATGTCCTTAAGTACCTGAACAAGCTCAGCAACGTTGATCATTCAAAACTCTTCACGCTACAACCTAACCGAGGACAAGAAACAATGGAAAAACAATTCAAGCAAAGCGATGCAATACCGACATCGGCAGGAGATATTTCTCGAATAGAGTTGTTCGCCATTGGAGCAGCCTTCCTGCAGAAGTGGTTAGCGCAGAGACCATCAACTCCTTCAAGAAACACATTGATCGCCACTTTGCTGCATCGGGAGTGAACTGAACGTATCCAAGAGTAGGTACTCAAGTGCTTTAATCCTTCCCTGAAAGCCACTCCTATGGCAAACGGATTGATTAAAGCACTGAAAGCTTTCTGCTGCCTGCTAGTCCATGTTTCCATATACTGTATAGCATTCTGCGATCAGTTGCTCTCAATACCTCCATCAATTTTCTAGTTAGAGCCCATGTTTCTGTTCCATACAACATCACTGATCTAATACACGTTTGGTACACCCCTGCTCTGCTCTTTAGAGGGATGCTACGATTCACAGCTAGATTAGCCACCTCCCGCCACTTTAACCACGTTGCCGCCACTCGCTCTCACTGTCCTCTCCACTCCCGCCTCACAGTCCAGAACATCTCCCAAATAACAGAAATGTTCTGCCTCGTCCAGCTGTCCTCCATTCACCTCTAGTTCATCCCTCTCAGTTTCTTGTCCTTGCTGTTTTCTTACACAAGTAAAATTATGCATACATGTGCACAAGACTGAATTTACACCTACTCCCTTTCGACAGCATCCACATTTATATTTTCCTGATTTAGTATTTTCTCTTGCCTCTTTTACAGTCACCATGTACTTTGTTTTTTTTTTCCATATTAATTTTCAAACCTCTCTCCTCCATTCATTCCTTCCATTTATTAAAAAAAAATCTTTCACTTCTGCTGTCTCTGCATTTACTACCAAGTCATCTGCATACAGCAGCTCCCATGGTGCCTCTCCTCTTGCTTCCTTTGTTGCCTCCTCCATTAATGTTTAAACAAGAGCGGACTAAGGGCAGATCCCTGCTGAGCCCCCACTCCAATTTCGAACTCATTTGAAATTCCTGCCACTGTTTTCATTCTCGATGTTGTACTTTCATATAGTCCCATCACCGATGCAACCAATCTTTCTGGTACTCTTTGCCTTCTCAATGCCCATCTCATATTTTCTCTTGGTCCTCTGTCAAATGCTTTCTCTAGATCTACAAAACCATGATACAATCTCCTCCTCTTCCCCATAAACCTTTCCTGAAGCCCTCTCAAAGTATATAATGCTTCAGTTGGTGATTACTAAGCCAAAACCCAAACTAATTATAACAATTCCTATTATCCTTCTCAGCCTCTTCTCCGGGACACTTTCATATACCTTCATGCTATGCTCCAGTAACCTTATCCCCCTATAGTTACCACATTTCAAAGCATCTCCTTTCCCTTTAAAAATGGGTGTAGTGTAGCTTCCTTTCCAGTCTTCTAGTATCTCCCCCTTTTTTTTAATACACTGTTTAACACTCTTATCAATACCACCACTACTTCCTTTCTTGCTGCTTTTATTAAATCTTCTGTTAGCCCTGAAGGTCCTGCTGCTCTACAATTTTTCATTTCCCTTAGTGCTATTTTTACCTTCTCTTCCATACTGTTTTATTGTGGGCCTTCTATTTTTTCAGTATCATTGATCATATATTCATTTTCCTTCATCTTTTACAAACTTTGCCCCAACTACATCTCTCTCTCTCTCTCTCTCTCTCTCTCTCTCTCTCTCTCTCTCTCTCTCTCTCTCTCTCTCTCTCTCTCTCTCTCTCTCTCTCTCGTTCTTATCTCAGCTTTAGTTATTAGTTATTACTTGTAGTTTATGGAAAATTTATACAAATCTTTATATGATGACGTAAACCAAAACGAAGACAATATTAATACTTATAACTTTGAATTAAGTGTAATAGAAAAAAATTCAGGTCATTGTGATACCAACTCCTTATCGAGATACTACAACACCGAGGAATATGGTTTAACTGTAAAATCACTAGGAGACAATTATATCAGCATAATACATGTCAATATTAGATCTTTACACAAAAACTTTGATTCACTAAAATCTTTTCTCTGTGTTTTACCCAATTTACCTGATGTAATTGCCTTAACAGAAACATAGTTACAGGAACACACTAAACATATTTATCCAATAGAGGTTTATACTCCTTTTCACTTAGTTAGAACTGATAGAGAGCATGGAGGGATTACTGAATATACCAAAAATATAATAAATGCTGAGGTTCTAGAACAATTTTCCTTCATTAATAGAAACATATACATTTTTTCAACCAAACAAAAAATTGGAGACACTAATTTCAAAGTTTCAGTTATCTACAGACCCCAAAGTAAACATATAGCTGTTGATGAATTTACCCATATTATCAATGATTTACTATCTAATGAAACTTTTAAACATAACAAACAATTGTACTTGGTGATCTCAACATCAATTTACTTGAACATGCCACTCATCTTCCTACGAGTTTATTTCTCAATGCTATGTAAACTCTGAACTATTTTCCACACATATCTCGACCAACTTGATTTCCTGATAGTCCTAACCTTGGCCAGCCATCACTACTAGACCATATCTGGTCTAACTTCACACCCCCATCCATATCAGGTATTTTCCAGTACTGTATGTCAGATCATATCCCTGTATTCATAAATATCACCCAACAATCTGCAACAAGCTTCAAACATAAGGTTACTTTTCGAGATTTCAATACAAATAACCATAATGTATTTACCAGTGAACTACATATAATCAATTGGGAAGAAATCCTCATTCTGCCAGATGTAAATGATAATTTTAACCTTTTCTTTAATACTATCTATGAACTCTACAACAAATGCTTTTCAATAAAAACAAAACATATTACTGCAAAAAGGCTTCAAAATGCATGGCTCACTACTGGCATATGGAACTCAATCAAATATAAATGTAAACTGTTTAAGATGTATAAACTGGGAATAACTTCACACGACAGATTCAAACAATATATAAATAATTCAACCCAAGTTATACGTGCTGCCAAAGTAAACCATTACCGTCAAATATTTATTAACCTCAGAACCAACACAATGAAAATCTGGCAAACTATTAATGGGATAAAAGGTAACTCATACAATAAAAATACAATTAAAACTTTACAGTATAACAATTCTTTATTAAATAGTCCATCAGATATTTCTGAAGCATTTAGCAATTACTTTTCTAGTATTGCACCTAAACTTGACAGTAATCTCCAACAATCCAATACAAACCCAAAATATTATATAAGAGATATTTACCCACATTCAATGGTATTTCCTATTATCACAACTTATGATTTACTTGCAGTAATTAAGTCTTTAAATAAGAAGAGTTCTGGTATAAATGACACAGCAGTTCCTGTTATCAAAAGAAATGCTAATCTAATCTCAGTACCTTTGACTATACTCTTTAATCACTCTGTAGCATCGGGAACCTTTCCAACTATGTTAAAAACTGCAAAAATTACTCCTATACATAAAACTGGACCTACTAATGACCCTAAAAATTATAGACCAATTTCTCAACTACCGTATTTTCAAAGATATTCGAAACTCTTATGAAACTACACCTAACACGTTATTTGGAAAGCAAAAATATTCTTAACCCTCCCAGTATGTCTTCAGACGAAACTGTAACTCTTTTACTGCACTTAATACATTTTCTAATGATGTATTTTATGGTCGTGATAACAAACTCTCTGTTTTATCCATCTTTATTGACTTTGCTAAAGCCTTTGGCACTGTAAACCACAAAATTCTTCTGAAAAAAATGCACCATTATGGAATTTGTGGCCAAATACTTTCTTGGCTTAAAGATTACTTAACAGACAGGCAGCAACATATCATTCTTAACGGTGAAAAGTCTTCAACAACAACAGTCACGCTAGGTGTTCCTCAAGGAAGTGTCTTAGGTCCGTTATTGTTTCTAATATACATTAACGACATATCAGATATTTTTTTCTGAGTCTAAAATAATAATATCTGCTGATGACATGACAGTTTTCCTGACAATCCCAAACTCAGATCAACTTATACACATTGCTAATAGTGAACTAAAAAAACTCTATGAATGGTGCCTATGTAACAGACTAACTATTAATGCTAGCAAAACTCATTGCATGTTATTTACAGTAAAACGCAATCTAAATCTTCCTCGCTCACAAATAAATAATCAAACAATCTCTAAAACTGATAAAATAAAATTTCTTGGTGTTATCTATGATGATTCCTTAACTTTTAAGTATTATATAAATAATCTTACTTAAAAAATTTCAAGGCACATTGCCCTACTCTATCAAGCAAAGGACTTCATGCCACAAGATGTGCTTATGGCCATATATTATGCTCACATTCACCCACTATTTACCTACTGCAACCCTATAAATTATGGTGCACAACATACTCTACTTATCTAATTCCTTTGAAATTACAACTCAAGAAAATAATAAGAATAATAACAAACAGTAACTATCTGGAACATACAAATCCCCTCTTTAAAGAAATAAAAATGTTGAAACTAGATGATATTACTAAACTTGCTATAGGTACTTTTATGTATGCAAATAGGAATACAATACAAAACCTTCTTCCATTTCATGACCATAACACCGTCACCGCGATAATCTCAGCATTCCTCATCATCGACTAACAAAATTTAAGCACTCAATTTCTTACTTAGGCCCTGTTGTATGAAACTCTTCCTCTCCAAGTTCAGGATGCACCCTCCATCACCACATTTAAAAGTAGATTTAAAAATCATATTTTAGCCACCTAATAACCCAATTAACTCTCTATTCATTTAATATGTCTATAATGTCTCTTGTCATAAAGGTAATTACCTTACATATGTACCAAACTAAATAATATTGTATTAGAATATACATATACTTATATTTCTGTGATTATAAATCCTAGCTACCAATAATGTTAAATATACACCTATTGTCGGTTTGTTGATTTTTCATGTTTATTACTATAACGTTCTCTTGTGCCATTTGCAATATATACTATCATGATACCTAAAGTTAAGATATATATATATATATATATATATATATATATATATATATATATATATATATATATATATATATATATATATATATATATATATATAAGATGCATCGTCCTTCACCACATGCTACAACATATACTTAATATGTTTGCCTAAAAAGCTTAGCTTTAAAAAGGCTAACTGCAATTATAAATGTAATTTATATATAATATGTAATTTATATACTTTAATGTATTTGTGGTTATGAATAAATGTTCAAATGTTCAAATGTTCCCTTTTCATTTACACGAACGATGAAAATGAAATGGCTACAATCCTAAATAACTTTTTCGCATCCGTATTTTCCGACGAAGATTGCTTATCACCCCAATCACCGGAGGTTAAAAGGACCGAAAAGATGTTAAGTGCCGTGCTCATCGTAGAAAGTGACATTTTACGCACAATTGAAAAGATTAAAGCAAGCAAAGCTCCTGGGCCAGACAAAAATACCCCTAGGGTCTTAAAATAAATCAAACATCAAATTTGTAAACCGCTCTCCATCATATTCAATAAATCTTTAACAGCTGGAAAAGTTCCGTCGGATTGGAAACTTGCAAATGTCACACCAATTTTCAAAAACGGGGACAAGTCTCATCCAGGAAACTATCGACCAATTAGCCTGACATCAATTGTTTGTAAGTTAATGGAGACTATCATTCGCGACAATATGGTGAAATTCTTCGAAAAAAATAATATGATAAATAATTCGCAACATGGCTTCTGTAGTAAACGTTCGTATTTAACTAACTTACTCTATTTTTTTCATTATATTTTTGAGGTGTTCGATGAAAGCAGATCAGTAGATATCATATATCTGGATTTTCAAAAGGCATTTGATAAGGTACCCCACCAACGATTGCTCAGGAAACTATTGGCGCACGGTATCTCGGATAATATTCACAATTGGCTTGTGGACTAGCTCTCTGAGCGGAAACAGAGAGCAGTTCTAAACGGTGTTACATCTAACTGGCTCGACGTCAGAAGCAGCGTACCTGAAGGATCAGTGCTTGACCCCATGCTCTTCTTAATTTATGCTAATGATATCGATGATGGGCTCACTTGCAAAGTATCAAAATTTGCTGATGACACAAAAATTGCTAGTAAAGTAACTGCGACACTCGACGAAGAAGCTTTACAATCAGATCTAGATCGACTTGAACGTTGGACCAATCAATGGCAAATTAAATTTAACGTTGAGAAATGTAAAGTGTTGCACATCGGAAAAAATAACAATCGCGTTCGGTACGTAATGAATGGCAAACAACTCTCTGCAGTAAGTAAAGAAAAGGATCTTGGAATCACTATATCAAGCGATTTAAAGTCCGTTCAGTATTGTTCAGAGGTAGTTAAAACTGCAAACAAATTGGTTGGCTTCATCGGACGAGTCTTTACTGATAAATCGGAAAAAGTAATATTAAAACTGTATAATTAGTTGGTTCGACCCCGTCTAGAGTAATGTGTACAGTTTCGGTCTCCCTTCTATAGAAAAGACATAGAAAAGTTGGAACGGGTTCAGCGAAGAGTAACAAAGATGATTCCTAGGTTGAGAAATTTATCATATGAACAAAGGCTTAAAGAAGTAAATTTATTCAGTCTATCAAAACGAAGAATGCGAGGCGATCTAATAGAAGTGTTTAAAATGTTTAAAGGATTCAGTGATATTAATGCGGAAGATTACTTTACAATTGATCGATCAAATAGAACAAAAATAAATCACAATTTGAAGATAAGTGGTAAAAGATTCTCGTCGCACGAAGCTAAACACTTCTTCTTCAATCGAGTTGTTAATGTTTGGAACTCTCTACCCTGTGATGTCGTTGATAGTACAACAGTTATGGCCCTCAAGAATAGATTAGACAAGTGTTTTGAATCCAACCAGCAACTAAATTATTACTCATTGTCGTAATAACGTTAAGTTCTTTCGAATACTGGTGTCCTTGTCAGCTTTTATCGCCCGGTTAGTGGTAGCAGTAATGGTAGTTCTTTCCTATTTCCTACATAATTTTCATGCAGTTTTTCCATGCTGCATGGTTCATTTTCCTTTCCTGCCAGATTTGGCTGGAGGGATGGGGGGGTGGGGAGGAGCCTTCGTCTTCGCTGTCCTTCATCTTCCACTTTTGATTAGATAGTTAGTGTAGCTTGTCACAAATAGCCTCGTAAGGACCAGCAGGTCTGCTGTTGTTTGTTCTTTCCTTTGTGTTTCTTTGTGTTCCTTTGTGTTCATTTGTTTCGCAGTTATAAACATATATATACATTTTTTTTTTTTTTTTATTGTTCCCTTCTCTCTCCCTCACCCACTCTTCTATTGCTTTCTTCTTTGCCTTCGGTACCTCTTTTTTTCAGACAAGAACAAACCTGTATGATTTTTTTAGTGGACTTGAAATTTAGTGGCGGAAGCTAATTGGTCCGCTAACTGTTTCCAAGGTTAGCGGAAACGCTACTCAGCTAACAACAAGCTAGCTTCGCTAATTAGCGTTCAGCGGAGGTGCCCACCACTGATAATGGTGATGAAACGCCAGAATTTACTATTTTCTCTGCTCCAACACGACCACCGCGTGTAACGAAACACGAGAAATGAATCCAGACGAGGAAAAGTTTTGCCGGCGCCGGGAATCGAAAAGCGACCAGCGAGACGGGAGATCATATTTTTAACGGTTTTATGGTTACGAGAGGAGTACTCTGATATACGTTCCATGCTTTTTTCTTAGTCTCAAAATCCAGTGTAATGTTGCCGTTTCTCGGCCACTTTTCGGCTTTCCCATAGCCAACGCCCACGGGTTAACCAGTCGGCCAAAGAGGTACCCCCTTGCAGCATGAATTATGGGAGGCTCGCCCATCAGGCAAGTCAGCTGCACTACAGTGACATATGTGCCCCCACACAGCAAGCTGGTCTAATGAAATTTATAACAACCTGTTAGAAGGTACATCAGAGGATATTATCAGAAATAGCAAGAATGTAGTTCTAGCAGGGGACTTCAACTGTAAAAATGTCAACTGGGAAAAGTTTGAGGTGGGAGGTGCAGAAAATACATGGGGAGCTAAAATATTAAAACTGGTCACAGTAAACCTAATGGCGCAATGGGCGAAGGAAGAGACAATATTTAAAGGAGAGGATGAATCAGCAAGATTGGACTTAATTTTCACTAAAGGAACAGACTTGTTAAGTGAAGTGCAGCACGAATGCCCAGTGGGAAAAAGTGACCATGAAGTATTGCAAATATAAATTGACGAGGAATGTGATGAGATTGGATCAGAAAACCAGAATGAGAAAAGAAGGAATTACAACAAAGCCAAGTATAATGAAATAAAAAAAAAAATTTGGGAAGTATAAATTGGTCAGAAATGAAAAAAATGAAAAAAGTGTAACAAAATTATGACTACGTCCTTAAAACTTACAATGAAGGTGTGGTAAAGTGGGTGCCTTACTATGTAATAAATAAGAGAGGGAAAAAAGTGATTTAATGCAAGATGTCTGGAAGCAAAGAAGAGGAAATATAAAGCATGGAGAAACTTAAAAAGGAGATGGCATGCCATAAACAGGGAAAGCTATAGTCAAGCTGGAAATGATTACACCAAAGTGAGGAGAGAGGAAAAAACAAAGTATGAAAAGAATATAATAGAAAAATGTAAGGTGGACCAAAAACTTTTAATAGAGATGTAAATAAGAAATTGAGGAAAAAAGAAGTTGTGAATGCGATCAAAGTGGGTGACCAAGTCTATGAGGATACAAAGGAAATCTGTGAAATATTAAATTAAATCTTTCAGAAAGTATTTACCCAGGAGACAGAATTTGAAAAGAGGAGTGAAGAGGGAAGTGTCCAGATAATGGAAAACATAAAAGTGGATAGAGAGAAGGTAATGGGGCTATTGAAATCACTAGATGGTAAGAAGGCAATGGTTCCAGATGAAGTATCAGGTCAAGTACCGTAAGGGTGCAGTGAACAGTTAATAGAACCAATTCATGATATTATAAGTTGTTCAGTCAAGGCCGGGAAGTCTCAGTACAGTGGAATAGGGCACATGCGTCCATTATATAAGAGTGGAAGCAAAAAAGAGCATATGAGCTATAGACCAGTTTCTCTAACAAGTGGCATGTCCAAGTTGTGTGAGAAGGTAATTAAAAGAGTGTGGGTGGACCATCTAGAAAGAGAGAAGATAATAAATGCAAGTCAATTTGGATTCAGACAAGGTAAATCTTGTGTCACAAATCTAATATGTTTTTACTCAAGAGAAATGAGAACCGCGTTGAAAGGTAAGATATCGGAATGGAGAACAGTTACAAGTAGAGTGTTTGCACAATACGCCAAACTGCTTAGAAAAATAAGATATAAAAATGATTGTAGTAAACTGCAGTAGTTTTAAATGTGATACATGAATGGAGTAAAGAATGGGATATGGAGTTCAATGAAAACAAGTGCCACACAATGAAAATGGGCAAGAGTAAAAATATACCAAGTGGAGTGTATAAGATGAGAGGGACACCCATCGACAGCGAAAGGAAGAAAAAGACTTGGGAATTATAGTACAAGATACACTGACACCTGAGAGGCACATAAACAAAATATTCGGAGAAACATGCAGTCTGCTGCAAACTATTAGAGTGGCATTTCGCTGCTTGGATGGGGACATGATAAAGAAAATAACAACATTGATTAGACCAAGTCTAGAGTATGTGCCAGTTATCTGTTCACCACACACACAAAAATAGACCAAGTGGAGTGTGTGAAAGATTCCTTCACTATCTCAATGCTAGGTTCGTGTGGCTCCTAGCCATTATTAACATGTTACGATACGAACAGGCTTCTGCTAGGCGGCAAGAAGGGGAAGACCCCCCTGAATATTTTGACATGATGCAATACTGGGACTTTTTCCATATTATTCTGTGGAATGCTTTCACCCCCACACCAGTTACTGTATCTTCAGCATGGTGGTGGGGAAGGGGGGGGGGTGCAGTGTTGCCATGTCCTAGCAGACCATTCCGCATTAGCGCTTGTCACAGTTCTATTTAGCAAGTCAAGTCAAATTTTTGTACCTTTAATATAGTTTTGCATCATCAGTTAAGTGTTTGTGAGCAGGGAATACTTGTACATTTTCTTGACATTTCTTTTGCTGGAGATTTTATCTTTATTTTCATTCAGTGTAACCCATTGGTTGTACATTTGTTTTCACAGCTCGAGGGGTGAGCAAAGGAGTCCAAGTGGAGTTGACTATATCCCTCGTGGGCATTGCGTTGCTGTTTCTTGTGGTCTTTGTTCTTCTGACCCAAGTGAAGAGGGAAAGAAAGAAAAGTGAATCATTTAAAGCAATGAGGGATCGCCTGATAAAGGGTAATATTGGCCAGCTGAACCCCAACTGCACAGTTGAGCAACAAGCAGTCAATCTGCCTTATGATGAAAGCAGGTGGGAGGTACCCCGGAGGAACATCACACCAGGTAAAGACGGCTTCTCTTTTTGCTGATTCAGAATGATTTTTGTATTAAGTATGCTACAGTGTTGCTCGCCTTGTTAGCTTTTATTCAATTTTCACACAAACCGCTCCTCTGAACCCATTATCAACATAACGCTCCACATCTCTTGTGCCCTCACAGCACAAAACATTCAGCTCGGGCTCATCCCTGTGCTGTCCAACCTCCTAATTCAACAGTCAACCAGTGCCTTCACTCCTCCTTTTCATTCGCTGATAAATTTTGCAACAGTCTTAATATCCTTCTCTGTATTTAATCCTTCCTGTGACTTTAACTCTCTCAAAAGAGGAGTGTCAGTAATGGGCACTGAGGCCGTACACGGCCACAGCGTATGCCTCCCCCCACCGTAAAGCTTTTAAAAGGGGAGTTTCATTGACGAGCACTGAGGTAGTGCGCAGCCACAGCGTATGCCCCCACCCTAACTCTCTGAAAAGGAGAGAGTCAGTGATGAGCACTGAGGCCGTGCACAGCCTCAGCGTATGTCCCCAATTTTACCTCTACGTTCCTTTTGCTTTCATCCATAGTAAATGTCAAAACCTTGCTTTTTTCTAATCCCACCAGAGACTTCTGGAAAATAGCCAAGAAATATCTCCTCCAATTTCACTTCTTCCTTTTTCCCTCCTGTCCTTAACCCTGACGGCAGCACCGCCATCTCATATATCTCTAAGGCTGAACTCTTTTTTCAAACTTTCTGTAATAGCTCCACTCTGGACGATTCTGGGCATATTCATCTACTCTTACCCACTCTGACTCCTTTATGCCTGCTATTAAGATTCTTAAGAATTATGTTTTCTATGCCCTCTCTGGCCTCAACTCTTAGAAGGCTTACGGACCTAACGGAGTGCCTCCTCTTGTCCTTAAAAACTGTGCTTCCGTGCTGACACCCTGCCTGGTCAAACTCTTTCGTCTCTGCCTATCAATATCTACCTTTCCTTCCTGTTGGAAGTACGCCTACATACAGTCTGTGCCTAAGAAAGGTGACCGTTCCAATCCCTCAAACTACCGCCCTATAGCTTTACTTTCATGTCTATCTAAATCTTTTGAATCAATCCTTGATTGAAAGATTCAAAAGCACCTTTCCACTTCTGATATTTTATGTGATCGCCAGTATGGGTTCCGCAAGGGACGTTCTACTGACAATCTTCTTGCTCTCTTGACTGACTTTTGGTCATCCTCTCTTAGCCGTTTCAGTGAAACTTTCTTAGTTGCGCTGGACATATCGAAAGCTCTCGATAGAGTGTGGCACAACTCTTTGCCTTCTAAACAGCCCTCTTTCGGATTCTATCCTTCTCTCTGTTCCTTTACCTCAGTTTCCTTTCTGGCCGTTCTGTCACTGCTTTGGTAGACGGTCACTGTTCTTCCCCTAAACCTATCAACAGTGGTGTCCCACAGGGCTCTGTCCTATCTCCAACCCTCTTCCTGTTATTCGGCAATGATCTTCTTTCCAAAACAACCTCCCATCCACTCGTTCGCTGACGACTCCACTCTGCATTATTCAACTTCTTTCAACAGAATACCCTCTCAACAGGAATTACAAGACTCCTGACTGGAGGCTGAAAAATGCTTAACCTCAGACCTTGCTATCATTTCCGATTGGGGTAAAAGGAATCTTGTGTCCTTCAGTGCCTCAAAAACCCAAAATCTCCACCTATCAACTCAAAACAATTTTCCAAACACCTATCCCCTATTCTTCGACAACACTGAGCTGTCACATTTTTCTACACTAAACATCTTCGGTCTATCCTTAGGTCAAAATTTCAATTGGAAACTTCACATCACTTCTCTTACTTAATCAGCTTCCTCGAGGTTGGGCGTTCTGTATCATCTCCGCCAGTTCTTCTCCCCCACACATATGCTTTTCATATATAAGGGCCTTGTCCCCCTCGTATGGAGTATGTATCTCACGTGTGGGGGGGCTCCACTCACACAGCTCTCTTGGACACAGTGGAGTCTGAGTCTTTTCATCTCATCTGCTCCCCTCCTCTTACTGACAGTCTTCTACTTCCTAAATTCCACCGCCATGTTGCCTCTCTATCTATCTTCTATAGATTGATTATTTTTTGGGGGGAGGGGGTATTGGCGCTGCAAATGCAAGGTCATGTGGCGCTGAATAAAATATTAAATACACTTTATTTTACATCTACGCCAAACAGTATTAATTAAAAACAAGGTAAAGGAGTGAATTATATTGTAAAATTATATAAAACTGGTTATTATTTAAAACAACACTAATAAAACTATATAAAACCACTCAAAGTTAAAAACGTGATAATAATAACACCAATAAAACTATATAAAACAAGTTAGAAAAAAAAAAAAACCATGATAAAAACAACAATAGAAGGTCAATAAAGCCTACAGGAGGTTGAGGACGCCAGCCTCCTGTAAAAGGCCAAAAACATCATGTCCCGGAGAGAGTGCCTTCTCCCCGAGCAAAGGGGAGAGAGAGAGAGAGAGAGAGAGAGAGAGAGAGAGAGAGAGAGAGAGAGAGAGAGAGAGAGAGAGAGAGAGAAACACTCCCATCTCGTGGGAGGTACCTCTCTCACAGGTCCTCCAGACTAGGGTACTAGACCAGCAAGTGCCGAACATTCAGGGGGACCAAGCAGTCATCACAGTAGCGCTTAAACCCCCGAGGCATGAGGAAGCTACGTGTGTGACCCACCCTAAGTCTGTCCAGTATAGTCTCCCTCTTACGACTTTTTATATGGGAGTACGACCAGGGACGCACAGCCGTGGTTGTGACTTCCCCCATCTTTGTCGTGGCAATCACAGCCGCCCACCTGCGCTGCCACACCTTCTGGAGTGCAGACCGCATGGTGGGCTACAAGTCCCTAATTGGAAGAGCGCACTGTGAGGGAGGGCGAGAAGCAGGGGCCCTCGCCACCTCATCGGCCTCCTCATTACCACGCACAGATACGTGGGTAGGTACCCAACAGAAGGTCACCTGATGCCCACGCCTTTTTGCTAGAATTAGCCGGCTAAAAATATATAAAACTATAGGATGGGTGCTCCTAAAATCTTGTAATGCGGACAGGGCTGCCTGTGAATCAGAGTAGACGGTAAACGTATCGACAGGCAAAGTGAAGATGGTGCGAATGGCTAAAAGGATGGAAGATTGTTCTGCAGTAAAAACTGAAGCTAGGGCAGATAAAGTTCCGGAACGGGAATAGTCTGGTAAGACAGCTCAAAATACAACGCCAGCATCGGATTTTGAGCAGTCCGTGTAAACTGGTAGGTGTGTGGGACAGAAATAACTGTCAAGCAGTTGACGTCGAGATGCTTGCTTTGGTTAAGTTCAAATACCGGCAGAAATGTGTGTTTGGGAACTGCCACGGTGCGATGAGGGGTAACTGATATACTGCTATAGGGAAGTAAGGTAGTGAGAGTACCCCAATGGTATTCCGGACACAGAGTTCAAAAGGGCGAGGTAGAAGAGGTTTGTTTCTGTATAGTATATATAAACTGGTATCTATGGCAATGGTGTATGCAGGATTGTTAGGATGGCGCTGTAGTCTATACCAGTTCTTAATCAGAAGGCCATATCTCTGCAAGTCTAAGGGTGGCACTCCTGCATCAACAAGAAGACTTGATATGGGGGATGTTCTAATAGCACCTGTTGATAATCGGACTGCCGCGTGATGGACTGCATCAAGAGTGCGGGGGCGGGCGGATGTTGCTGATGTGTATGCTTCGCAGCCGTAAGATAGCCTAGACCCGATGAGTGCCTGGTAGAGGCGTAGGAGTATTGTGCGGTCAGCGCCCCATGAAGTGCGTGACAGGACACGAAAGATATCAAGCGATCGTATGTACTTAGGTTTTAAGCCTTTTAGGTGTTGGAGTAATGTGAGGCGCCTGTCAAAGGTGAGTCCCAAATAAGGGTCAGGATAGTGACCTCTCAGGCGGCAAAAGTGCATGGCAACCGACTTGGATGGTGAGAATCGGAAGCCATGACTCTCTGCCCATCTGGATGTTCTGTCGATGGCATGTTGCAGTCTTCGCTCCGCGGTGGACATCCGAAACGATGAGTACCAGATTGCCAGGTCGTCGACATAGAGGGAGGACGGCACACCCTCTGGGAGCGATGTTGTAACTCCATTTAAGGCCACGGCAAAGAGTGTGACACTGAGGACGCTTCCTTGGGGAACTCCTTTCTGCTGTTATTAGGGTGGTGAGTAGGAAGTACTAAATCTTACGCGGAAGGTCCGTTCTCCAAGAAATCCCTCAATAAGCTTTGGCATCCGTCCACGGAGACCAAAGTTATGAGGCTGTTTTAAGATCCCATACCTCCATGCCGTGTCGTAGGCCTTCTCAAGGTCAAAGAAAATCCATATCATGTGTTGTCTTTCTGCAAACGAGCGGCAGGTAGCTGACTCGAGACGTCTACTGTAGATCTCATCCTCCGAATCCCTGACTGGTAAGGTGACAGGTGGCCATTGCTCTCTAGATAGTTACCATGGAATGTTATATCTGGAGCTTAGTTTTGTTACACACTTATTCACCAACTAATAAAATATCTTATGCCTCTGTGATTTTGCATCTGGCAATCCACTGTCACCGTCATGAGTGTTAATCTGCTTCACCAGGAAAGCTGTTGGGCTCAGGTACCTTTGGCCAGGTGATTAAGGCAACTGTGATAGGCCTGAGGGGTCGTGCTACCACCAGTTCCACCACTGTTGCCATCAAGATGTGTAAGAGTCCAACTTTCAAACAGCTGGAGGCCTTCATCATGGAGCTCAAGATAATGATCCATCTCGGCCAACACCTCAACGTAGTCAACCTGATGGGAGCCAGCACGGTCCAGTGCGACCAAGGTGAGGCAGAGTGCATGATTGTAGGCAAGATGAAGGTGTGTTGGAGATGTTCTTTGTGTTTTTTTGTGATCTGCCACATTACTTAATGTTATGGAGGAATGCATGGAGATCAAATGAAAAGCCTGTCATTTCAATGAATACTAATGACATGAATGTCAACCTAATTATGCAGATCTCTGGATTCTGGTTGAGTACTGTCGATTTGGTGACATCCTTAATTTCATGAAACGTCATCGCAGAGAATTCATAGATCAGATTGATGCTGCCACTGGCAGGATTGACTTTGAGAGGACTGCCATGGATCCATCCTCTCCGTTGCCCCATTCCTCCCGGTAAGTGTTATTAACAGTGTGACATTCCCATGGTGATCTCACGCATCTGTTCATGCAGACCTTGATTTACTTGATATATTGCAAGACCTCGCCTATAACGAGTTCGCATCTGACAGCACCATTGGACCTGTACCCATGTTCATATCTAATGAGGAAGTTTTTAATTAAAAAATCCCTGGCACACGATATTAGTCACTCGCCACCTCGGCCGAGTCCGTGACACCCTTGCTGCCCAGCCTCCCCTCAGCGCCTCCTCCTCACCATACCTCCGTCTTGTCATGTTGTATAGCCACCTCTTGCTGCTTATATAGGTGTTGTTAATATGCCCTATATTATTACACTCATAGTTGTTGGCTGACAGCTTGTTGGGTCTTGTCCCCTCAGCCCTCTCCCCAAGGCAGTATTGACTAACTCCAATGCCTTTTTACTTAAGCTGTCATTTTAATGGTATAGGGCATCTCATATGTAAAAAGTAATCGGTTAACCAGCAGTAACACCTGGCAGGGCATGAGGGCAGGGTTTAGGGAACAAGTTGCCCAGCAGTGACTGATGATAGACTCAACATTAATGTTACTTTCCCTCCCAACACAAGTCACGTACAAGCACCTGTCGACACGCAAGCCTCTCTGGCTCTCAGCTCTCCTCAGTCTGCGCTCTCTGCCCATCCACCAGGCCACTGTGCTAAGGCTGTTCACCTTTCCACTGTGTCATCTGACAACTCTTCCACAAACCTCACACGACAAACCTCATCCCCCTTGTCTCCTTCAGGTCAGTGGCCAGGCTTTGTGTGTGTGTGTGTGTGTGTGTGTGTGTGTGTGTGTGTGTGTGTGTGTGTGTGTGTGTGTGAAAGGGAAAGGGGAAGAAAAGGTTACCAGACTTTTGGCTGTTTGAATTCCAAAGTGGAACACATCCTGAACCATTCACCTTTTGCTTGACTCTCCATCTTAGGAGAGGTCAGGGGTCACCATGAGGTTTCGGCTTCCATCCACCCTCACTGGCCATCCTGGTTAACAAGTCTGCAGCGTTGCTTTCACTGACGATCTAGAGCAGCTGGCACAGCAGCCTACGTCTGTCCCCAATTGCCTTCAAAACATTATTGTCACTTCAGTCCTCTCCCTAGCCTCCAGCCCTGTAGCATATACTGCTCTGATAACAACACTGTTTCGGGGTTCTGACCACCCACTCTTGTACACCCTCTTATTAAATCAGTTACATATAAAATATATGATAATATATCATTATATAATTGATATAGAATTGTATTTAATTTCAGCTTTCGGTCAACTAAAATATGTTGTCTTATTCTTTATCATTTGTGTTATCAAATATTAATAATACAATTTAATTTTATATTATCATTACTCTTTTGTGACATAATTTATTGTTTTGATTGGCGTAATTGAAAATATGCACCTGTGCCCGCCGCGCGCACCACATTTTGTTAGAGGACTTTGTTAAGGGTAACGGAAATAAATTAGCAGAAGCAAGCTGACTGGTTCGCTAACAGTTTCTAACGCTGGCCGCTCCTGGAGGCATGTCCTCGTAACGCTAGTATGCTGTCAATGCTTTAAAGGCATTTGTGACACTCATAGGAGTTACATGAAAGTCTTGGATCATGTCTCTGAGTTTACAGTATCATCATTGACTTGTGTGTAGACATTACTGATGGGATACTTTTCACCACGGCTTATATATACAGTAGTTGTTTTGGAGGCGACATGAGCACAGCCGCCACTGATGCTGGACCTGATGTTTATCAACCTCCATGATGTCATCAGCTATCTTACAATTAAACACTCAGAATAAATCTGTAAAGAGTGACAAGCTTTTTAAACACAGTTTCCCTCTTTGGCGATATGAAGTGACAATGTTGTCAAAGTAGTCTCCAGGGCCTAAAGATCAGGGAGCGTTTGCATTATTAAATCCTAAAGAGCATTGCCTGCATGTAGAACTGTTGGTGCAAATGTAAAAATATACCTAATGCAGCTTCAATACTTTATGGATTGTTTCACTGTCCTTCTTTTCTGCAGACTCCTGTTTCATGGGTGAAGCTCATTCAGACTCCAAAGGGAAGGCCTTCACATATGAGGTTGGCAGTGTCCCGGGGGTCAGTGCTCCCTTCTCCACCTGTGATCTCCTGTCCTGGGGATGGCAGGCGGCCCAAGGCATGGCTTACTTGTCCAATAGAAATGTAAGGCAATATATATTTAGTTACAACTCATAATTTATGTGTATCATATTTTAAGATATATTTTCTGAAGGATTTGACATGGTTGCTCATCACTGTGAATGATCAAAGTACAGGGGTTGATATTGCAGATAATTGACAGTTTATGTCCTGCATCACGGCAGCTGAACACGACTCCCTTCCCTTAAAATCTGGCACAAGATTCACCGGCACTCCACCGCCACACACCATGCTGAATCCTCAAGAGGTGGAAAACTGTTGCCCATCACCGTAAGACCTTGCTATCAACATTTGTTTTCCTCCTCTCTTCCCCAGATCCTTCACGGTGACTTGGCGGCTCGGAACCTTCTCCTTGCTGACAATAATGTGGTGAAGATCAGTGACTTTGGTATGTCTCGGGACGTATATAAAGATAACGTCTACAAGAAGAAAAAGGACGTGAGTTTTACCCGGAGACCGTGATGTGTAACTCTGTTGTTGATTTATATGTTAATTTGTTTATCATTACTATGTGGTCAAATTTAGTGATGTCAAGCCTTTTTTTTATTAAACTTTATAATCATTCACACCTCCATACTATGGGTCCACAAGTGCAGTACTGTGTGCCTGGACTTACTGGAGCACTATAAGCACTGAGGGGCAGCAGCACAAGGACACCATCACCCAAGGATTCCCAAACAATGAGAGCGCGTGGCTTAATTAACAAAGGAAGCGACTGGGTGCGGCACCCTTCCTCAAATCTCTCCGCCCCTAGTCACCTGAATCACTTATGCCACTTCTCTCTCTCTCTCTCTCTCTCTCTCTCTCTCTCTCTCTCTCTCTCTCTCTCTCTCTCTCTCTCTCTCTCTCTCTCTCTCTCTCTCTCTCTCTCTCTCTCTCTCTCTCTCTCTCTCTCTCTCTCTCCTGTGGCATTGATCAGGGCACCACCAAGGCAGGGGTAATAATACAGAGGGCCTTGCAGCCTCCTAACTAGCTGCAGTAGCCTACAAAATCGCCACTCTGCCCACAAATCCAAGACAGGACCAGAATGACTTTGCCGAACCCTGACGCATCCTAAGTCATTGTGTCGGAGTTTGGTAAAGGCATTCTGGTCCCGTCGTGGAGTGGTGGGCAGAGTGGTGATGCAGCCAGTTAGGAGGCTGCAAGGCCCTGGATGTTAATACACCTGCCTTGGTGGTGCCCTTGTTGGCGGTAGTGAGTGTTCTGAGCGCTAATCGGTTCATGGATAGAGAAAGGCAATATCCGTCAGGGTTACTTTATTGACAAAAACATACACAGGTCATTGACATGGGCAGGATACATAAAATAGGTGGTTGAGTGTATATGCGTGTCTATGAATGTTGTTTAGTTTAAGTAACATATAACTGTTGGTGTGTGTAGTAAACAATGTGTAGAAGGAATGTACAGCAAGACGAGGACAGGCAGTAGAAGACAGACGAGTAACAAGAATAGTTAACAATGAAGAGGCGACACAACAGACAGGGAGACGAGGACATCAAAACACTAATGATAACAACAGAGTAACAGAGTCTATGCTGTAGCACCACATTTTCTGAGTCACTGGTAACTATTTCAGCGATGACTCGCCCGCTACAATACTACAATACAATACAAGTAACTTCAGAGAAGGAACGGATTCTTCCGGTTTGGGGATGTTGTGACACAGACGGTGTTGCTTCGGCGACGGCGAGTTGGGGCGCCTGGTCTGGGGCCAGCAGGTATGCCGGCTTGACTCTGTGTATGAAGACCGCGTCCTGAGAATCGTGTTTGTCGATCGTGACAGTCTTTCTGTTCCGTCTCAGGACGCGGTAGGGTCCTTGGTAGGGCTGCTGCAGGGGCCGCAGGACGGCATCAACGCGCACGAAGATGTGTGTGCAAATGGCGAGGTCCTTGCTGACGAAGGTCTTTTTCGGGGAAGAGCGAGGCTACACCGGCTGAAGGCTCCTCATGGCACCTTTGAGGCGGGTGGCGAAGTCCTGGATGCCGCAGGGGGCGGTGTCAGATGTGGGCGCTAGAAGTTCGCTTGAGAGCCGGAGGTTGGTGCCGTAAACTAGTTCAGCAGAGGAGTGGTGCAGGTCTTCCTTCACAGAGGACCCGATGCCGAGGAGGACCAAGGGAAGAGCTAGGGACCAGTTGTCGCGTTGGATGGAGGCCATGAGGGAGGACTTAAGCTGCCGATGGAAGAGCTCGACCATGCCGTTAGCCTGCGGGTGATAGCTTGACGTTCTGTGGCGGCAGATGCCGAGGAGGGTCATAACTTTGTTCCACACGTTAGACTCAAACTGGCCGCCGCAGTCTGAGGTGAGGCTGAGAGGGACGCCGAACCTGGATACCCAAGTAGCGATGAAGGCGTGGGCGACGGCGTCCGTAGTGATATCAGCGATGGGGGCGGCCTCGGGTCAGCGTGTGAAACGATGCACGCAGGTGAGGATGTAGCGGTGGCCTGCGGAGGGTGGCAGGGGATTGACAAGGTTTATGTGGACATGGTCTAACCTCTCCGTGACGGGCGTGAAGGTGCCGGGTGGAGAGTCATTGTGCCGTGCCACCTTGGAGGCTTGGCAGTCGGTGCAAATTTTAGTCCACAGTCTGACGTCTTTGTTACTTCCCTCCCAGATGAAGCGGTACGTCATCAGAGGCTGCGAGGCTCGGATGCCAGGGTTTGAGAGGTCGTGAAGCTGACGGGAGGCCTGGTAGCGGTGTCGCTGTGGCAGGTAGGGACGGACAGTGACCGTGGAGACGTCAGCGTAGAGAGTGACACTGGTGCCCGGGAGTGTGATTCTCTTCATTTGAGGCGCCGGGTTGTCCATAAGCTTTTCCATCTCTGCGTCGCTGGCCTGATCGGCGGCTATGGCGGCGTAATCGAGTGAAGAGGACGCCACAGCGGTAATGTTGCGGGAGAGGGCGTCAGCTGGAGCGTTGTCTGCACCTTTGATGTACCGGATGTCGGTGGTGAACTGCGAGATGTAGTCCATGTGGCGAAGTTGACGTGGTGTGTAGGAGTCTTTGTTTCTCAGGAAGGTAGTGTTGAGGGGCTTGTGGTCGGTGAACACGTGGAAACGACGGCCTTCAATGAAGTAGCGGAAACGCTTGACAGCCTTGAAGATGGCGAGTAGTTCCCGGTCGTAAGCACTGTACTTGGCTTCAGACTTGGAGAGCTTACGGGAGAAGAAGGCAATCGGCTTCCAGGCGTTGTCGACGAACTGTTGTAGGACAGCACCAGTCCTAGTGTCGGAGGCGTCTATTGCTATGGAGATCTCCGCGTCATGGGCAGAGAAGGGCAGCATGACTATGTCGCTGAGGGCCTTCTTGGCAACGAGAAAGGCGGCGTCAGCGTCCGGAGTCCAGACGAGAGTGACAAACTGGCCACGCTTGCAGGGCTTCACCATGGCGTAGAGAGGCTGGAGCATGAGGGAGCAGTGTGGGACGAAGCGGTTGTAGAAGTTAACCATACCCAGGAATTCCTTGAGTTGGCGCTGGGTGGACGACTTCGGGAACTGCTAGATGGCTTCAGTCCTTGAGTTGAGTGGAGCGATGCCCTCTGGAGTAACAGTGTGGCCAAGGAAGGTGAGGGAAGTAACACCGTGCTCAGACTTGTCCACGTTGATCTGTACTCCGTAGTCTTGCAAGCGGGTGAGGACTTGGTAAAGGTATTGTTTGTGAGAGGCTTCATCCGGGCTAGCGATGAGTAGATCGTCTATGTAGGCGAAGCAGAAGGGTAAGCCGCGGAGAACATCGTCGATGAAGCGTTGAAAGGTCTGGGACGCGTTCATGAGTCCAAACGGCATCCTGACGTACTCAAAGAGACCGAAGGGCGTGATGACGGCAGTCTTCGGTATGTCATCATGATGGACTGGAATCTGATGAAAGGCCTTGACGAGGTCCACACGTGTGAAGATGATGGAACCAGCAAGTTGAGACGAGACTTCCTTAATGTTTGGCACCGAGTGTCTGTCCATCTTAGTGCGCGAGTTAAGGGCACGGTAGTCTCCAATGGAACGTATGTTGCCGTTCTTCTTGGGGACGACGTGGAGGGCTGATGACCAGTTGCTGCTGCTGGGCCGTACAATACTTTGACGCAACAGAGACTCGAACTCGGCCTTGGCTTGACGGTAGCGTTCAGGAGCTAAGCGACGGGCCTTGGCGTGTACTGGAGGTCCTGTAGTCTCGATGTGATGCGTGGCGTGGTGTTTGACGGGCACGCTGGCTGAATAGGGCTGTGTCAGCATGGGTAAGGACTTGAGCAGGGCAGCGAACATGTGGTCTTTGTGGACGACAGCGAGTTGCGAGCTGTCCCCTGGTGCTGGTTGTCCATTGCAGAAGATAGAGGTGAGCGGGTCAACCAACCTCCGTCCTTTGACGTCGACTAAGAGGCTGAAGTGCCTTAGGAAGTCTGCTCCGAGGATTGCCTGCGATACGTTCCCGACGTAGAAGGTCCATTCGAAGCAACGTCGTAGGTAAAGGTCCACTTGCATGGTGCGTCGCGTGTATACAGGTATTTTGGTACCGTTGGCGGCGTTGGCAAATGTCTTTTAATGTTGACAAATGCAAAGTCATGCACATTGGGTCCCAAAATAGTAACCACACATACATCATGAATTGGAGACCTCTGCAAGCGATGCAGGAGGAAAAGGATCTTGGAGTCACTATCAGCAGTGACCTGAAACACGCGAATCACTGTAAAAAAGCATACAACAAGGCCAGCATTATGCTCGGGTTCATAGCGAGGAACTTCGAGTGTAAAACACCAGACGTGATGCTATCCTTGTATAATTCCATGGTAAGACCGCACCTCGAGTATGCAGTGCAGTTCTGGTCTCCCAATTACAGAAAGGACATTGCTTTACTGGAAAGGATTCAACGACGCGCCACAAAGATGATTCCAACCTTAAGGGCTCAACCGTACGAGGAACGACTCAAGCGACTCAATCTCTTTACATTGGAGAAAAGACGCCGACGAGGGGATATGATTCAAGTCTTCAAGTATCTAAAAAAGTTCAATAACGTCGATTACTCCAAATTCTTTGAACTGCAAACTAACTCAAGAACTAGAAATAACGGTTTACCCATTCAGTCGAGTCGATGTAACACAGACGGTAGTGAGTGTTCTGAGGGCTAATCGGTTCACGGATAGAAAGAAGGCAATATCCGTCAGGGTTACTTTATTGACAAAAACATACACAGGTCATTGACATGGACAAAGCACACAAAAGAGGTGGTTGTGTGTATATGCGTGTGTATGAATTTTGTTTAATTTAAGTGACATATAAATGTTGGTGTGTGTTGTAAACAATGTGAAGAAGGAATGTAGATCAGGACGAGGACAGACAGTAGAAGATAAACGAGTAACAAGAATAATTAACAATGAAGACGCGACATAACAGACAGGGGGACGAGGACATCAAAACACTAATGATAAAAACAGAGTAAGAAGAGTCTTTACTGTAGCACCACATTTTCTGAGTCACTGGTAACTGTTTCAGCGGGGACTCGCCCGCTACACCCTGAGGAGTGCCATATGAGAGAGAGAGAGAGAGAGAGAGAGAGACAGAGAGAGAGAGAGAGAGAGAGAGAGAGAGAGAGAGAGAGAGAGAGAGAGAGAGGGGGGGGGGGGTGCAGGTATTACGATAATCAGCTGATTGGGGGGGTAGGGTTGAGGAAGAAGAGGCTGTAGGGTAGGGGTGCTGTGCTGTTAGAGCGCCACTCAGACACAACGGCAGTAAAATTCAGCAAGCTGTAAGCAGGGCCTCCCCCCCCCCACACACACCCACACCCCCACACACCAACATCTCAAGCACTGGTATCATATAAGTATGTACGTTATTAATTTATTAGTTAATAATTCTTTCCAAATGTAACACGTTCACATGACTAAGATGTCCAGGTTTTCTCTTCTGTTACTTTGAGTCTTGGGTTTTGAAACGGCTGAACTTTTAGGGGGCGCACAGGAACGCATCGCAATGTCTATAAAGGAAGTAAATAGAAAAAATCGGTCACAATGACAAATTTCAGCTTTACCACGAACAAATACTTGGGGAAGAAAATCGCTTCTAATTGGGGACTTGGTGTAGTACTTGTCTGAAGCTCGTCTCATACCTGTAACAACACGCCCCCCTCAGAGCCACACTGCCACCTGCCAGCCTCAGTGCCTCGTAGTCCGTCGCCACGTGTGCTGTGCGGGTATACAGACAACGTGCAGACACCACACACAATAAAAATATATATATATATATATATATATATATATATATATATATATATATATATATATATATATATATATATATACACTTATGTTTATTTGGTTTGTCGGTATTATTATACATTTTTTTTGCAATTTCCCCCGCTCATAGCGGACTTTCGGCATTAACGGACTAAGTTCCCCCTCAATTAGTCCGCTGTACCGAGGATTTACTGTACTATCATGCTCTAAGTTAAAACAACTCTCCTCATTTTCACCCCTACAGGCCCTCATGCCCATCAAGTGGTTGTCAGTCGAGGGCATTCGTGACCGAATCTTCTCTGTGCAGAGCGATGTTTGGGCTTTTGGTATTACCCTGTGGGAGATATTTTCCTTGGGGGGCTCACCTTACCCAGACATTGACTGCACCGGCCTGCTGCGGCATCTGGAGGATGGCCACAGGATGAGCCGTCCCAAATATGCCAATGATGACATGTAAATATCCAGATTTTGTTGTTTTATAGTTTTTAAGACGAGGTGTAAAATATTTGGGCTTGAAGGTATTATTAGTGGCTTCATCCTTTTTGATACTTTTCTTGGAAGAAGTTAGCATACCTGTGTTAATATCCTAAAGACAAGTGGATCAGAGATATGACGGAAGTTGAATAAGGTGACGGCAGTGAAAACATAAATGATTTGTGTTGTCACTGGGATGCACGAGATGGCAAAGCAAGAAACAGAATAACATGCATATAGATGGTATGCGCGTGACGTCACGATCCCATGTAAACAATAACAAACCGCTGGCTGGCCGTGGCAACCGCGAACGTCGCAACGATGGTTATGCGGTGTTGTGCTTTTGGCTGTTCAAATAAGGACAATGTCTCATTCTACAGATTTCCTAAAAAGTCCACATCAAAGAAAAGTGAGCTTGAAGCGGCCGTAAATCACAGAGAACTGTGGATAAATGCCCGACCTACCGATAAAACTAAAAATATGATAGGCTACAAAGGAAAGTATACTAATATTTGTCAAAATTATTCAAGTTGTACTCACAACAAGGTGATTTATCATAACACTGCCTGGGGTCACCACAGAGGTACATAACTCTGTGAAGGTAACAGTATCAAAAAGTTTAAGAACCACTGATCTAGATACTACGTGCATTAAACAACCACACTTCCAATAAAATTCTTACCTTAGCTGTGATGATGGACACCGTGGAAGCATTCCCTTGATTGATGTCTGTGATGAGTAGCTCACTGACCCATCCAGCAACACCTCAGAACATAAGAACATAGGGAGACTGCAAGAGGCCTAAAGGCCTACACGGCTCAGCTCCAGATTCCCCCCCACTACCACCTGTCATCCTCGTCCATGTAGCTATCCAGTCTACTCTTAAACCAAGCTATCGTCCCTGCACTCACTACATGTGATTGCCGAGTCTATTCCATTCCCCCACCACCCTATTACTAAATTTTGCAATGCCTGCCTATTTCCCTTCTAAATCTATACCTTCCTTGTTTAAATCCATTGCTTCGTGTTATATCCTGCTGGCTAATTCTCAGTACTTTACTTATATCACCTTTGTTGTAATCCTTGACCCATATGAATACTTCTATCAGATCTCTCCTCACTTTTCGTCTTTCTAGTGAATGTAAGTTGAGATGTTTTAGCCTATCCTGATATGGGACGTTCCTCAGTCCTTGAATCATCTTGCCCATCCTCCTCTGAACTGATTCTAGCAAGTTGATGTCCATTTTGTAGTGTGGGCACCAAAACTAGACAGCATAATCTAGTAGGTGTGGCCTAAACAACGCAATATAGAGTCTGAGGATGACCTCTGCTCTTTTGTTGGTTACCGTCTTGTTAATATAGCCTAATAAACTGTTAGCCCTTTTCATCGCACTAATACGTTGTTTCCTTAGTTTTAGGTCAGAGTTCACTAACACTCCCAAATCCCTTTCACACTCTGCTCTTCCTATCGCTGTGGAGTCCAAACTATAACCGTGTAATGGGTTGCGAGTTCCTACACTTAGTACGCTAGTTCCTACACTTAGTACGCTAACATTCCTACATTTAGTAGGCTAGTTCCTACACTAAGTACCTTAGTTCCTACCCTTAGTACGCTACAGTTGTAGGTTGTAGGCTTCCATACTTCTATAGGCTCTTAAAGTCTTGCGATTATATATACTTTCAAGTTTATCAAATATTGATATATATCACTGTGGCGTAAGTCTGGAAGATCGCCACCTAGGAGAGTCGTAATGACTTTCCCCTTGGGATTGTGTATGTTATAAGCGTCTATATCCCCTATTTCTTTTCACTTTTCACGGCATTGTGCCACACAATTTGAGTTTAATGTCTTAAGGAAATAGTCCGACAATGAAGCATCACCAGCAGCTTCTCCTGCCATCGTAAATGAGTGTAATGTGTGGGTATGTACAGCCTCCACGGCCAAATATATAGGGTTTGTTTACCTCTCGACACGGCCAGAGTGCCCGGCCCACGTGTTCGGGGCGGGGCTTAGTGACGTCAATGCATACCATCTAAAAGTGTGAGAAAGACAAGGTCTTGGAAAACAGACTTATTTGGGCTGGAAAAAAGGGGAAAGGGGGATAATTTTTCTTGTATTGCGTACATAGCAAGAGTGATCCCGGTTTTCTGAGGGTAGCAGATCAGCACCCATAATTTAAGGTAACGATAAAGAAACAATCACTGTACAGCGGGCACACCACTACGTGTCTTCACACTACGCAAAACACCTACTACACGAGGACCTGAAAGTATAACCCACGAGCTCAAAGGGCTTGAGTTGAACCCGTAAATACGTTGTGTACACTGGCTGCGCGAGCCCGCCACGTACGAAGCGCTCATCACGACGCCACAATAAGCCAGATATAAGCAAATTTTGGTGGCATCCATAACGTGTGGTGAGGGCTCTGTCTTTGCAAACTTGGAACCACAGCCTTTCCTTCATTTGTTGGGCATGGTTCGCCTCCACCACCTCTTCCCGCAAGCTGTTCCATGTGTTAACACCTCGATGTGGAAAACTATACTTTTTCAAGTCACTCAATGAGGTTCCTTTATTAGGTTTCTTTCTATGTCCTCTCAGCCCCTGTGTTCTCACAGTTAAGAAGAGATCATCTCTGTCCACCTCATCAAACTTATTTACCAACTTATACAGCGTGATCAGATCTCTCTCCCTCCTTTGTTTCAGCGTCGTCAAGTCAGTCTCCTACAATCTGTCTTCATCCGTCATATTCCAGAGTTTTGGGACCATTTTAGTTGCAATTCTCTGTATCCTTTCCAGCTCTGTGATATCCTTCTTTTTGTGAGGCGACCATACAATTGCAGCATATTCAAACTTTGGTCTTATCTTTGTTGTTATTATTTTCTTCATCATTTATTTGTCCATAAAATGGAATGGTACCCTTATATTTTGCAACAACCTGTAGGTTTCTCCAAACAGCTTGTTTATGTGCTTTTCTGGGGATAGTGTGTCTTGCATCGTTACTCCCAAATCTTTTTCTTCATGTACCACCTCTAAGTTTTCTTCTCACATCCTGTATGTTTCCCTTGGTATTTTTTTTTTTACTTATCCCCATTTTCATAACATGGCACTTGTTTGTATTAAATTACCGTAACTGGTAGGCGCTGGCTGAGTCGACAAAGTGACGGCTCCGGGTTCAGGAGGAAGCGAGTTCAATCCCCGCCCGGTGCCACCAGGCTGGGATTTTTCAGCCACCGCTGAGTGGCTTAAAACTACCCACATGCTGTCCAGAAGACCACCTATCAACCCGGACTCTAGATTATAGGATTAAATATGAGCTGCGGGAGGGCAGCATGAGCCAATGCAAGATGGCGCCACTATAAACACTCGCCTGCTCGAGAACGGGCTGGACCGACCATCAGGCCCCACCAGGAAGAAGACTTGGGCCGACCATCAGGCCCCACCTGGGAATAAGCCTACCGGTGCAATAGGCCGCGACGTAAAAAAAAAAAAAAAAAAAAAAAAGTCAATATACTCTGTCCTGGTCTTTTTGCAGCTCCTCTTTTTTCGTATCAATTTTGCATCATCTGTAAAAAGTCTCATATAACTTTTTTATAAACTTTGACATATCGTTTAAATATATTATGAACGTTAATTATGCCAGAAATGAGCCTTGATAGACTCCACTTTCTTCTCTCCTCTCTAACCACTGTCCACATTTCTATTCCCGTCAAGTAATCCTTCATCCACTCAATAACCTTTCCGCCTATTTCTCCCCACTGCTGTATTATCCAGATTTATCTAATTGTGCGCAACCTTGTCAAAAGCTTTTTTTTTAAATCGAGATATACACAATCAGCCCACCCTTCTCTCTCTTGCACCACGTCTATTGGTCTTGAGGAGAAACATAGTAAGTTAGTGACACACGATTTTCCTTTCCTAAATCCAAACTGTCCCTTATTTATCATGTTTTCCTTTTCTAAATGTTCGACCGATTGTTTTTTTTTTTTATTATTATACTTTCTCAATTCCTGCACATTACACTTGTAAATGAAACTTGTCTGTAATTTAGTGGTTCAGTTCCATCAAAGGTTTTCATCAGCTATATCAGTTCTCCTTTATCAACCTTTACATGACTCAGTTTCCTCTCATTGCAATTTTCTAGTCGGTTTCTTCCGTAAACACTGAACATTTTTATTCAATATTTATGCAATTTCTTTCTTCTTTTCGTAGAATACATTTTTTTTCCCTTTAGCCTTTCCACTCCTTCATTTCTTGTTAACTTCCCGTTTACGAATTTATAAAACATTTTTGGCTCTTCTTTATATTTACAAACTATTCTTCTTTCAAATTCGGCTTCCTCCTCTCTCCTTATTTTCACATAATCATTTCTTGCTTTTTTTTTTATATTTGTCCCTATTGTTCTTATTTGATCTTTTCTTTAAATTCCTCCATGCTTTATTTCTATTTCTTCTTGCTGTCTTACACCTCCATCCACACCATGTTTTCTCTCCTTTAGTTTTTACTGAGTAGAAGGGAACATACATCTCTATTCCTCTGTTGTAAATATTCATAAAATTGTCATATATCTCTTGAATATTATTACTCCTTTTTATATCAGTCCAGTCTACCCCCCCGAAGAAAGTCTTGAGTCCAACGTAATCTGCCTTGGCGTATTTTTTTTTTTTTTTCATTATAAGCCTCTTATCGGTATCCACATCCTTCCAAAGCTTTCACCTCTACTAGTTCATGATCGCTCTTTCCTAATGACTAACTCCTTCATCCAACTCCACATTTTTATGAAAATTAAGTAAAGTCTTGATGGTTCGTCATCCCCTCTCATTCCTGTGTGTGTGTGTGTGTGTGTGTGTGTGTGTGTGTGTGTGTGTGTGTGTGTGTGTGTGTGTGTGTGTATGTGTGTACATTTGTGCCTACGAGTGCTTGCAGAGATATATCATATAAATATTCCCTATACTTTGTCTCTAAGTTACAAAAATATCAGTCAGTCAGGGCAGTGAGGCCATTTGTGGGGTTCTTGAAAAAGTCTGGACTTCTAAAGATATCGTAAAAATCGCAGCAATAAAAAAATATAAAATAAATTATCTGAAAATCGAGTTCTCAGACTCACAGCCCCTTTCTCGTCTCTTATTATTGACCAGTCACACTACCATAGGATAAGGAAAGACCAGATGAACCTGCTCTTAAGTTTATTTAGCCAGGTAGCAGCGACGGGCAAAATTTGTGGCTTTACCGTGTAACAGCGACGGGGCAGTTTTTTGCCATGACATAGCCCCCCAAAAATATATGAAGCATAAACTGATCACAAATGCGTTGATATATATTATGAAATGGTTTGCGCGAGTGATGATTTTTTTTTCTCAATAATTCGCTTAAGGGGCCTTTAAGAAACATGATCCCCGCAGCTACCGGGTTAAAGCAACAGAGAAAACTCGCTGGAAAATAAGGAATAATTTATTATTTCCAGGCACACAGCAAAACATCCTATCTTAAAACATCCTATGCAATAAGTGTACTTAACTGAAGGTGGGCGAAGCAGAAGCCACACCTTGATCTACCACGTGGTCAGTTTGCCCACGTTGGTCCTTCTTCAGTCCTCTTCTCGCAACCTTCCAGCAACACGCCTCCTTCTCGTACCTCCCAAGGGCTTCCCTCGCCTGCAGTACACATCAACTAGTTTGTGGATACTATCAGGGCAGGAAAACCACCACGATGAACACGTAGCGCGGGAGGTGGCGGAGGGACGTCTTGGTGGAGCTGGGCCTCTCGGAGAAGTGACGTGGGTGCGGCCGCTGACCCACAATCCTCAGCCTCCCCGGCCCGCGGTCAAAATGCCAGCACTCGCCACAACCGACATCTCGTTCTGTGTAACACTTATACTAACTCCCTAACGGCTATGGATTATTATTTATTAATAACCTAACACCATGCACTAAGTAATAGTGGGTCATGCATCCCACACATAGTTCAGCTTTGGCAGTAATAAACGAATATGATTTGAATAAGCTCCGCCCACTCTTGTGCACTGACCCGTTGAAAAGTAAGAATAATGCTTCCGCGGGAGAGTCCGCAGGAGAGGAATATTCCAAGGAATATTCCTGGAATGAGGAAATCATGACATTTCGCCCCCCCTTTTAGAAAACTTCTGTTTTCAGAGAAAAGTTTTTTGACTGTTATACGCTGCCAACACTGGTAACATGCCCTACACCTGCACCTAAAAATTAGCATGTTCCTGACAGTACGTTTTCACACTTTCCACACGCCCTCTTATACTGTGGTGTATGTCAGTTAACCTCTGCTCAGGTAATTGACGGTTCGCCTGTGAGTGAAAAACCTCAACATTTACGTTAATACCCAAACAAGAGGGGAAGCTCCCTAGCGAGGCGCCATTCCTGTTATTCACAATATGTAAGTGGTGTTATGTATGTATACACAGTGTAGGTGGGACATATGTGGAGTAGATGTAGGTAGGTGTAAAATGGTGTAACTTACATAAATTCCTGGCTAACTGCTTATTTTTTTTCAATATTATCACACCATGCACCATACCATGCAACTTAAATTTTAAGCATGCCGCAAAACTTTCGGGCCAAACCAGCTTTTCCAGGGTTGCATTTACGACTCCACCACCTAATCTGCACACTTTCGTCACTTGGTTCCTCGATTCAGCTGAATCTGAGGTCCCAAGGTCCGAGCATAAAGTCTGTGAGCCACCTAACCTGTCCACTTTGATCATATTACTCTGCTACCAGATGCGATAAGAAGTCCGCCCCAACGTTGGCTTGTCCCTTTATGTACTTTAATGTGAACTGAAACTGTTGGAGATACAACGCCCAACGCATCAGACGTGCATTTGCGTTCTTAGAATTTTCAAAATGGCTAGGGGCATATGATCAGTTTCGAGAACGAATTGGTCGCCATATAGGTAAAAGTAATATTTTTTTTATTCCCTCTACTACTGCAAGGAGCTCTTTTTCTACCGTAGAGTAGTTTCTTTCAGCTGCACGCAACTTCCTACTGTAGTAACTTACAGGAAACACCTGATTATTACTTCCTTGCATGAACACGGCACCTATGCCCTCCTGTGATGCATCGGTACGCAGAATTAACTGCTTATTGAAATCATGCAGCTGCAAAATGGGCTCTTTGCATAACATGCTATAAAGTGTCGCGAAGGCTTCTTTTTTTTGCGCGCGTGTCCATAGTACCTTATTGGGTGCATGTTTTTTCAACAATTCATGCAGAGGGGCAGCAATGACAGCGCAATTGGGGATATAATCCCGGTAATATCCAGGTAAGACCAAGAATGACTTTACCTTGAATTTTGGTCTGAGGACGTGGAGCATTTCTAACCTTATCTATTTTATCCATCTGGCACCCATAGTATCCTTCACCAATGACATGACCTAAAAATGGCACCTTTTCGTGCCCAATGAAGCACTTACTGGGCTTATTAATGGTCAGGTTGTAGCGCCGGAGCCGCTCCAACACGAACTTGAGGGTCTCTAGTTGCTGCCTGAATGTGGGTGAGTGAATTAATACGTCATCCACGAAAAGCTCCACTCGTTCGATACCTCTCATGACCTCGCGCTTGACCTTGTTAAAAGCTGCTGGAGAGCTGGTTATTCCGAAGGGTAAGGCTTTGTACTGATACAGGCCCCCATGTGTACTAAAAGCTGTCACCTTAAAACTCTCCTCACTAAGAGGAATCTGGAAAAACATTTTGATCAGATCTATCTTGGAAAAAATTATACAATCAGCCAAAGTAACGAATATGGCTTGCGGATCAGACATTGGCTCAGCGTCTACGCGCGTCACTGCGTTTACTTTTCGATAATCACTTTCTCGCAAGCAACCTGCGGCTGCTTCTGGCCGGTAGAATTGTTTCAACAAGTTGATGTGGAACCGTTTTGGGTGTCCATCAACCAGGAGGATATAATTACAATCAATAACCTTCTCCTGAACTTCGTAAGGTCCCTTCCACTGAGCTAACAGCTTGTTGCTCGCTGTGGGAAGCAAAACTAGGCACTGTTCTCCTACACTGAGCTTACGCAACTTTGCCTTCCTGTCGTAGTAACATTTCTGTACTTGTTCTGCTTTGAGTAACTCCTCCTTAGCAATGTTACAGGTCTCTCTCAGCCTGTCACCTAAATCTAACACGTACTGGTAAGTGGTCTTGACGTTCGGGTCCCGAACATTGTCATCCCACAGCTCTCTCAGTAAGTGTAGCGGGCCCCTAACAGACCTACCATACATTAGCTCAAACGGGGAGAGCCTGGTGGAGCTCTGTGGGGCTTTTCTGTATGCGAACAACAAAGGAGCCAGGTACCTAGGCCATTCCTTGGGTTGTTCGGCAGCCATGCGTTTAAGCATTTTCTTAAGTGTGCCGTTAAAACGTTCACACAGTCCATTTCCCATGGGATGGTAGGGCGTGGTACGTAATCCTTTGCACGCAAGCAGACGGAGTACATCCTCCATTATCCCTGAGGTGAACTGAGTACCTCGATCACTCAGTATTTGTCTGGGTATACCTATTCGGCAAAATATAGTCATGAGAGCTTCTGCCACACTTTGCGTCTCAATATTCTTTAGCGGCACTGCTTCTGCCCAACGCGTGGCAAAATCTACAAGCGTAAGAATATACTGGGAGCCATCGCTGGCTCGGGGCTCGATCAGCCCCACCAAGTCTACCGCTGCTCTCTCAAAAGACGAAACAATAATGGGCAGTGGCCGTAAGGGAGCAGGCTTTGCGCTTCCCCTATCTATAGTCTTTTGACAATCATCGCACGACCTCACAAATCTAGCTACCTCCTGGCCTATCCCTGGCAAGTAAAATGTGCTTGTACGCGAGCTAGTGTCTTGGCTCTTCCCATGTGATCGCCTAGAGCAGTACTGTGACCTAAATTGAGAACAGCCTCTCTGTATCTCGCTGGCACAACTAACTGCAATTTCTTTTCACCCGAGGGAGAGATAATCTGCCTATATATCAAGCCACGCTGCTTGATAAAACTGACGCGGTTGTCGTTCAGCTGAATGACACTGTGCTCCTGCAGACGTTTACGGACGCCTTGCAGGGTGTCGTCACTCTCCACCTCCCTCCTTACGTTCTCGCTGTTAGTTAGATATCCAGGAGGTGTAACCATGAGCGGCCTAACAGTACTCCTACGCTTAGCAGCTGCTCGGGACACTACTGCTGTGCCAATCTGAGGCTCATCTCTTCCTTGTACCCTTTCACATTCCCCAAAATCTTCTGGATCTAACACCGCGTAAGGTGTTTGAGTGACGGCATTTTTACTAACCCCGTTAGTAGCTCCTGGAATGTTGCCAATCACTAAATCATAGAGCGGTGTTTCGAGTGTCACCGCCATGATCCAGCCTGTGTAATAGGGTGACTTAACTTTTATCTTGACTTCAGGAGCTATCACTAGCGCGCTATTCAACAGCCACATTTTTTACGTTCGCCCGTGAATACATGGCTCCTAGCTAAGCTGTGCCTCAGAGTACAAACGGTAGGACCACTATCCCTCATCACCGTAACCTCTCGGTCTCCTACCCAACCTTTACTCAAACTCAGCCGATCATCGTACTGATTTGTGGTTGCTCCGGCCAATAGTCATTGATTCTGCGCCTCATCGCGATACTGGCCGTTCACGGAAGGCACATGTGGTGGTGAACCCTGCTTCCTACCATAATTACCATGCTGCGTTGTACCTTATTGTTTTACTGCTGCATTTTTGTGCCACTTAGAGTAGTTACCCTGATACGGTCGCGACCCATAACTTCCAGTTTTCGGACGCGGTGCATGATTCTGGTTACTTTTTGGCTGAAGGCCACGTGCGGCTAATCGCACCTGTAGTGCCGACGCCTGAACCAATCTTTCTTCCAGGGGCATCACTCTGCATGTTATTTTTTTTTTTTTTTTTACAACAAAGGAGGCAGCTCAAGGGCAACAAAAAAGAAAACAATAATAAAATAAAAGCGGGAGGGGGGGAGACATGCACTTAGCAAGTTCAGAAGAGCAGTCAGCGTGGAAATATCGATAGAAGATAGAAAGAGAGGCAACATTGCGGCGGAATTTAAGAGGTAGAAGACTATCAGTATGAGGAGGAGAGCTGATGAGACGAAGAGCCTTTGCCTCCACTCTGTCCAGAAGAGCTGTGTGAGTGGAGCCCCCCCACACATGAGATGCATACTCCATACGAGGGCGGACAAGGCCCCTGTATATGGACAGCAACTGTGCAGGGGAGAAGAGCTGGCGGAGACGGTACAGAACGCCCAGCCTCGAGGAAGCTGATTTAGTAAGAGATGAGATATGAAGTTTCCAGTTGAGATTTTGAGTTAAGGATAGACCGAGGATGTTTAGTGTTGAGGAAGGTGATAGCTGGGTGTTGTCAAAGAATAGGGGATAGTTGTTTGGAAGATTGTGTCGAGTGGATAGGTGGAGAAACTGTGTTTTTGAGGCGTTGAAGGACACCAGGTTCTTCTTGCCCCAATCGGAAATACGTAATAGTAAGGTCTGAGGCTAAGCGTTCTGCAGCCTCCAGCCTTGAGTCGTTAAGTTCCTGAAGGGTGGGTCTTCTATTAAAAGAAGTTGAATAATGCAGAGTGGAATCATCGGCGTAGGAATGGATAGGACAGTTCGTTTTGGAAAGAAGATCATCAATGAACAACAGAAAAAGAGTGGGAGATAGGACAGAACCCTGTGGGACACCACTGTTAATAGATTTAGGGGAAGAACAGTGACCGTCTACCACGGCAGAAATAGAACGGTCAGAAAGGAAACTGGAGATAAAGGTACAGAGAGAAGGATAGAAACCGTAGGAGGGTAGTTTAGAAAGCAAAGATTTGTGCCAGACCCTATCAAAAGCTTTTGATATGTCCAGCGCAATAGCAAAAGTTTCACCGAAACGGCTAAGAGAGGATGACCAAGAGTCAGTTAAGAAGGCTAGGAGATCACCAGTAGAACGCCCCTTGCGGAACGGCTGGAGTAGGTAGGAAGACACCTACCGAACGGGCGCAAGCCACTCCCGGTGAGGCATATATGGGAGGTGAGAAGGGAGCTGAAGCCCTCCAAAGACCCTTCCCATGTCCTCACTAACCGTTTCCCTATTGTCTCACCAACACCGGAGAGTAGTTCAGCATGCTCTCTAAAGACAGATCCTCTCTTTATCCACACCACACTACATTCACACAACATATACACCTTTTCCCAAAATTAAAATTTCAAAATGGCGCACATACACCAAGCCTCGGAGTCCCCGCCTGGGGGGGGGGGCACAAATTCCCCCAGGGAGGACTCCCCTTCTGGCTGCCGACCCGAGAGGTGTCTTGGTAACTCCTCGAACCTCTTTCTTCTCAATTTCTGCAACATTCGCGGTCTTCGCTCTAATTTTCATTCAGTGGAACATCATCTCTCCTCCTCTAAACCTCACCTTCTCTTCCTTACCGAAACACAGGTTTCTGAGGCTACTGACAGCAATCTCTACTCTGTTCCCTCCTACTATCTCTATCCTAAATTTCAATCCAAAGCTGGATGTTGCGCCTACGTGCGCAACGACATCACTTGCTCTCGTGCCCACGACCTTGACTCTTCTGAATTTTCCACCATCTGGTTAAGACTTCACTGTCACTCTATTACTAAATACATCTGTGCTGTTTATCTCTCACCTAACTCTACCAACTATGTAAAATTCTTTGACTATTTGAATTCTAAAGTGGAGCACATCTTGACCCACTCTCCCTTCGCTGAAATCTCCATCCTAGGAGATTTCAATGTTCACCACCAGCTTTGGCTTTCATCCTCTTTCACTGACCATCCTGGTGAACAAGCCTACAACTTTGCTATCCTCAACGACCTAGAGCAGTTGGTCCAGCACCCTACACGTATTCCCGACCGTCTTGGAGATCGGCCCAACATTCTAGACCTCTTCCTTACCTCAAACCCTTCTGCTTATTCTGTCAAACTGTTCTCTCCGTTGGGCTCCTCCGATCACAATCTTATTTCTGCATCCTGTCCTATCGCTCCTGTACACCCTCTGGACCCACCGAAGAGGCGATGCTTCTGGCATTTTGCTTCAGCTCGGTGGGACGGCCTGAGGATGTACTTTTCCGATTTCCCGTGGAATGATTATTGCTTCCAGGATAGAGACCCCTCTGTGTGTGCTCAGCGCATCACAGAGGTGATTGTCTCTGGAATGGAGGCATACATTCCTCGTTCTTTCTCTACTCCTCACGCTAAAAAGCCTTGGTTTAATCACGCTTGTTCTCGTGCTGTCAATGATAGAGAGGTAGCTCACAAAAGGTACCAGAGCCTTCAAACTAATGCTAATTATGAACTTTACATTTCTGCCCAAAATCGTGCCAAATCTATTCTCCGACTAACCAAAAATTCTTTCATTAATAGAAAATGTCAAAACCTTGCTTTCTCTAACTCTTCCCGTGACTTCTGGCATCTAGCCAAAAACATCTCCTCCAACTTCACTTCTTCATCTTTCCCTCCACTCCTCAGTCCTGACGGCAACACTGCCGTCTCATCTATCTCTAAGGCTGAACTCTTTTCTCAAACTTTTTCTAAAAACTCCACTCTGGACGATTCTGGGCATATTCCTCCTACTCATCCCCCCTCTGACTCCTTTATGCCTGTTATAAAGATTCTTCAAAATGATGTTTTCTATGCCCTCTCTGGCCTCAATCCTCAGAAGGCTTATGGACCTGATGGAGTGCCTCCTATTGTCCTTAAAAACTGTGCCTCTGTGCTGTCACCCTGCCTGGTCAAACTCTTTCGCCTCTGCCTGTCATCATCTACCTTTCCTTCTTGCTGGAAGTATGCCTTCATACAGCCTGTACCTAAGAAGGGTGACCGCTCCAATCCCTCAAACTACCGTCCTACTGCTTTACTTTCTTGTCTATCTAAAGCTTTTGAATGAATCCTTAGCCGGAAGATTCAAAAGCACCTTTCCACTTCTGACCTTCTATCTGATCGCCAGTATGGGTTCCGCAATGGGCGTTCTACTGGTGATCTCCTAGCCTTCTTAACTGACTCTTGGTCATCCTCTCTTAGCCGTTTCGGTGAAACTTTTGCTATTGCGCTGGACATATCAAAAGCTTTTGATAGGGTCTGGCACAAATCTTTGCTTTCTAAACTACCCTCCTACGGTTTCTATCCTTCTCTCTGTACCTTTATCTCCAGTTTCCTTTCTGACCGTTCTATTTCTGCCGTGGTAGACGGTCACTGTTCTTCCCCTAAATCTATTAACAGTGGTGTCCCACAGGGTTCTGTCCTATCTCCCACTCTTTTTCTGTTGTTCATTGATGATCTTTCCAAAACGAACTGTCCTATCCAATCTCAACTGGAAACTTCATATCTCATCTGTTACTAAATCAGCTTCTTCGAGGCTGGGCGTTCTGTACCGTCTCCGCCAGTTCTTCTCCCCTGCACAGTTGCTGTCCATATACAGGGGCCTTGTCCGCCCTCGTATGGAGTATGCATCTCATGTGTGGGGGGGCTCCACTCACACAGCTCTTCTGGACAGAGTGGAGGCTAAGGCTCTTCGTCTCATCAGCTCTCCTCCTCATACTGATAGTCTTCTACCTCTTAAATTCCGCCGCAATGTTGCCTCTCTTACTATCTTCTATCGATATTTCCACGCTGACTGCTCTTCTGAACTTGCTAAGTGCATGTCTCCCCCCCTCCCGCGGCCCCGCTGCACTCGACTTTCTACTCATGCTCATCCCTATACTGTCCAAACCCCTTATGCAAGAGTTAACCAGCATCTTCACTCTTTCATCCCTCACGCTGGTAAACTCTGGAACAATCTTCCTTCATCTGTATTTCCTCCTGCCTACGACTTGAACTCTTTCAAGAGGAGGGTATCAGGACACCTCTCCTCCCGAAACTGACCTATCTTTCGGCCACCTCTTTGGATTCTTTTTAGGAGCAGCAAGTAGCGGGCTTTTTTTAATTAATGTTTACTTCTTTTGTGCCCTTGAACTGTCTCCTTTGCTGTAAAAAAAAAAAAAAAAAAAAAAAAAAAAAAAAAAAATGGCGATCAGATAGGTCAGAAGTGGAAAGGTGCTTTTGAATCTTCCGGTTAAGGATTGATTGCTTTTAAATACAGGCTTTTTCGTCCTGCCGCAAGCCTAAAAATAGGAATTAGCCATTTCCTTCATAATTTCCAATTTCCTCACCTTGTCTATTTTGAGCGTCGTGACTAATTCATCTGGGCAGGGTTTTACGTACTGCGCACGCAATATTAGGCCCTTCACACCTACAACTGTCTCATCAACACCGTCTTACTTGAGCCATTGATCTAAGTACCCCTTGAGGCGAGCAGCAAATTTAATTGCCGTCTCATCGTCATTTATGAAGGCAGAGGAAAACTGATTCTTTAAATCATGAACAGACATTACATAAGCTGCTAACAAAGTCTCCTTAAAGTACTTATGCTCACGAGAGTTATCATCCAATCAATGAGTCACCTCCAAAGCTTTACCTTCAAGAACCCCACATTAATTGGCGCCCGGAACAGTGACCTGATCTCACATTCCATAGAAGAAGTATTGGCTGCTAGGCTCAAAGTAATTATCTAGCAATATGTCTATATCAGAGTGGAAACAGGAAGCGGAAGTGTTAGGGTACAATGCTAGGGAAGCCAGACAGTACATAATCAAAGAGCAAGATAAAGCGAGAGAAAGAGAACGGGAGCAACACCAGCTAGAGTTACGGTTAGAAAGCGGGAAATAAGCCCCTTTTTTCGGGCGCCAATTAATGTGGTAAAATTCGCAGGAATAAAATATATAAAATAAAATAAATTATCTGAAGATTGAGTCCTCAGACTCACAGCCCCTTTCTCGTCTCTTATTATTGACTAGTCACACTACCATAGGCTAAGCAAAGACCAGATGAACCTGCTCTTAGGTTTATTTAAAGCAACAGAGAAAACTCGCTGGAAAATAAGGAATAATTGATTATATCCAGGCACACAGCAACCTACCTATCTATCTTAAAACATCCTATGCAATAACTGTACTTAACTGTAGGTGGCAGAAGCAGAAGCCATACCTTGATCTACCACGTGGTCCGTTCGCTCACGTTGGTCCTTCTTCAGTCCTCTTCTCGTAACCTTCTAGCAACACGCCGCCTTCTCGTACCTCCCTAGGGTTTGCCTCGCCTGCAGTACACAACACCTAGCTTGTGGATACTATCAGGGCAGGAAAACCACCACGATGAACACATGGCGCGGGAGGTGGCGGAGGGAAGTCTTGGTGGAGCTGGATCTCTCGGAGAAGTGGTGTGGGTGCTGCCGCCGACCCACAATCCTCAGCCGCCCCGGCCCGCGGTCAAGATGCCAGCACTCGCCACAACTGACATCTCGTTCTGTGTAACACTTATACTAACACCCTAACGGCTCTGGGTTATTATTTATTAATAACCTAACACCATATACTAGGTAATAGTGGGTCATGCATCCCACACATAGATCAGCAATAAGCGATATATATTTTTTTTACGTCGTTACCTATTGCGCCGGTAGGCTTCTTCCCGGTGGATCCTGAATTCCTGATGGTCGGTCCAAGGGTTCTTCCCGGTGGGGCCTGATGATCGGCCCACCCCGTTCTGGCGCAGGGGAGTGTTTATAGTGGAGCCATCTTGCATTGGCTCATAATGCCCTCCCGGAGCTCATCTTTAATCCTAGAATCTAGAGTCCGGGTTGATAGGTGGTTTTCTGGACAGCATGTGGGTAGTTTTAAGCCACTCGGCGGCGGCTGAAAAATCCCAGCTTGATGGCACCGGGCAGGGATTGAACTCGCGTCCTCTTGAACGCGGGGCCGTCACGCTATCCATTCAGCCACCGCCTCCCCGAATATTATTTGAATAAGCTCCGCCCACTCCTGTGCAATGACCCGAGGAGAGGAATATTCCACGGAATATTCCTGGAATGAGGAAATCATGACAACATTATACTATTACTGACTAATATTTGTTCCTACCACGCAAGCTCGTGTGTCGCCCAGAGAGTCACGTAGAAGGCGTGCCTACTGTACATGCTCTGCACATTTGAAGCCCAGAAGCATGAGAGGACAAAATGCCATTCCTGAACTGTTCATTATCATCATCTTCATCTTTAAGCATTTCTTGTAAACTGCAGGACAGAGGCCTTTCCCAACGTTATCCACCTCTCTGCCTGTAGTTCGTGTACTCCATCCTGCTCTGCCAAAGAGACGCTCCCACAAGAAGGGGTAAACGCATCACCGGGGCAAAAACGGCTTGGTGTCAGATTCCACTCTTTTCATTCTTCCTCGCCGCGTTGTGTTTGCTGCGGAGACTTTCAGCATTACCTCCAGTCTAGCGAGGGAGATATAACCAACACAGGCGTGCAGAGGAAGGCTGAAAATAGAGGAATCCAAAACTAAGCCTGGTGGAGTGTGTTCCCCTTCATACGCAGAGGGTCTCAAATGATAAAATTATAATTCTCGCCTAGTCCTCCACTTGCCCTGACTCCTCTTATAACTCCTCGGTTGCCACTTTGTTGTCCATCTGTTATCAGATCTACATATGATATGACAGCCTCAAGTCCACCTGTAATAGTCAATGAAGTGTCTTGAACCCTTGTCTGTTCTCTGATCCACAATGCTCGATTCTTATCTCTCCAATTTACAGCTGCAGCATTTTTTCTCCATTCCTCTTTGTGTGCTTCTTAGCCTTCCCTCTAAGGTGCCAAGGTTTTAATTCACATGCTAGGACTGGCAGGATTGTTATCCCTTCTAACTACAAGCCTATGTGTCAATTCTTGATGAAACTGTGGGTGAAGCGGTCTACGCATGGGACTGATTGGAGATGTTACTGGGCTTCATTTGATCATTTATCTAAAAGTGGTGAACTTGAGGAGACACAAATCTGTGGCACCTCTGCTTTTGTCAACAAGCTGAGTGTTCATTGAAGCTCAGATTTATGAAATAACAATCATCACAAAAGTAGAGGCTTCGCGTGCAGAGATTTTCACAAGTACCCACGTTGTTTTCACCTCCATGATGCTTACATCTTGCATTTTCTTCAGCCACATAGTTATGATGGAGTGCTGGAAGGCAAAACCAATGGAGCGACCTTCCTTCTACCAACTGGTGGACATTCTGGGATATATGATGCCATCAAGATTCAGAGAGGTAGGCCAGGACTGAGGAGCTGTGGCCTTGTGTGCAGGATGTGTGCTGTGGATGAAACTGTGAAATAGTAGAGAGTGGACTGGTGGTGTGGAGGACTAATGGTGCAATGAGGGGGCTCATGAACGTGGAAAAAATGCAGACTGGTGAGTTTAGAAGCTGCTTCAGGAATACTGTGCGGGGGCTATTGTTGTGGACACCATTTTGCTAGCCAACTGGTGTCTGCTAGATGTAGCGGGAAAGCTTGTATAGCAGACTGCAGGCCTATAAACTGGTACAATAATGACTAGCGACACAAACGTGAATAGTACTCACAGCTTGAGTTCCAAAGGTAACTGAGGGGGTAAGTATGGGTGGCATGGTCCAGTCCAACCCCCCTTCCCCTCTCCTGCCTTGCCCCAGCTCAGCCGGGGTGTGGCCAGCGCGTGATGACGGCGGCGGGTTGGGGGCAGGAAGGGAGGCGCAGGCCTGCCATGTAAAGGTACTGTTGCTCTACCCGCAGCGGGATTAGAGACGTCAGCTCAGTGCCAGACCAAGCATTACTAATATTACTGGCCTGGTCATAAGTATGAGCAGTCATAAGTTGCATACGTCTCAACTCGAGGACTACCTGTATTTAGCTTGATGCACAGTGCAAGTAATGCATTAAAAATTATGCTGAATTAATTTTGTTTTGTTTTCTTGTATTCTAATCTCAAAACTTTATCTTCTAAACTTTAGGAATACTTGGTCACGAATGGCGTCTACTGTTTCATGCAAATGAATAAGGAGAGATTCAAGGTTGAGCCGGACTACATCACCATGATGGCCAATCCAACCTTTGAGAATATGACCAAGGCTGCAGAGCCTGATGGCACATTGGACAAAGATGATCAGGTAGGCCGAGCATGAACTACCGAGTGTGTGGAGATTATCACTTGATAAATGCTGCATGTAAATCTCTTTTGCTGTCAGTTACTAGGGCAGTCATCATGAGAGCCTTCACATGTCTGCCAAATTTAGAGCCAAGCTAAGGGGCCCGCTGGGATTCTTTGCTACACTGGAATGGTTGAGCATGTTTAGAAACAGAGGTAAATTACGAAGCATTCTCCACAACTATGGCCCAACTTTTCCTTACTCCGTATCCCTTGAGGTTTTCTGAAGTGGTGATGCACCGCCTCGCCCATAATGAGGAAGATACAATTTTTACTGTTGACTTAATCCTTGTCGATGTGTAGCTAGCCATATACATATGAGTCAAAGTATAAGTGTACTCTGGTAACTGTGAATAGATCAGTCTGAGATGCTCTATGTAGGAAGGTTTTGCACCACAGCTTGAAAAAAAGAAAAACTATTTTGAGAGCTCTTTTGTACCGCCAAGATTTCCCGGGTGTGCCCCATGAGGTGTGCGTTAGGGTGGAGCGTTTTTTAACTTTTTTTGAAATTCATTTGTGGCTAGTGTGGAAAAGGTGCCAAATGGTGAGAAAAAAATGGTGTTAAAAGCATTTTTCTCTAGGACAGTATCTTCTGTCCCCGCCATCTCATCAAAGTTGGAGAAATAAGGGTCTAAAATGGGTAAACTTCACATAATACCCCATTTTTACAACTTATTATGAAATGCTTGTGGCTAGTGTGCAATATTGTTTTCGAGTTGCATATTAATAGCATACTAAATATGGAAGCTGTACAAATATATCTTCTGTCCCCGCAACGTGCTTGAAATATTGAAAATTTCGATTTTTTTGAGACAAATTTTTAAAAATTCCCAAAAATCAAATACAAAGAAACTTTCATATGGCTAGTTCCTAAGTTGTTTTACAACACTTATACTTTATCTGTGTAAAATTTCATCGAGATCAGTTAATATCTTCTGCTCCCGCCACGTCACTTTTAAATATTTAGTAATTATATTTATTTTTTATAATGCAAGGGATGTCAGTTCGAAGAATACTACAAAGGAAAATTACAAAATCGCTAAAATCTACTGATAAAAGTACAGAGGATCACTTTAGCTGCATAACACACACACACACACAGTTACTAGCCTCCCTTAAATGGAGGGGGGGACTTAAAGATTTTTTTTTTTTTTTTTTAGCTCGTTAAGGTATATCTAGAATAAGTATTAAGACACAGCTCTTCGCCTATTTCTCATTTACATATTGTAAATAAAAAATAGCCCAGAACTCACCACGAGGAGGTGGCTGTGTATCGAGTTCCACCCATTCTCCAGCCCAGCCACCCTACCATTGCTGGATTTACTTAGATCTTAAATTGCTTCTTTGTGTCAAACTTAGGCATATTCTTCCTTGATTCCAATGTATTCTTAATGAATCCTTCTCTTTCTGCTTCTCCGCAAACATGTTCTGATGCTTCTGTTACTAATTTAATTAATCTTTCAACAGCTTGTGTGTGACAGGGGATATCTTTGTAGTGTGATGATAGCATGCCTCCTGTCTGAATAAGTTTTGTTATTTCTTCCTGACTCATGTTCTTTGTTAATGGTGGTTCTGTTATTCCTGTGTTTTGCCACTTGATCATATCAATGAATGTACTGCTGTTGAAATTTAACTCAGGAATTTCAAAACTTCTGATTGCTGATCTGGCTAATGTTCGAGCCTTCAAAATTCTTCGCCATCCCAACTCTCTGATATGCTTTTGGTCGTCGTTTATCATAGAAAGTAAGATGTTTTCTGGATGGCCAAAGTACGCATTTCTCTGAATAACTGGATTAACTATTGCTTGAATATTTGCATCCAACATTGCAGCTCTTCTAACAGTATCATGAAGGTGTTTGGCTCCAAAAAAAACTGATGGCTCGCATTTAATTTTGAACCACATTGGTGCATAAACTTCCATTATGTATTTTACTATTGCTATCAAATTTTCTGTGGGATTTTCTGCTGTCATGTACAAGCGAAGAATTCTATTCGCTGTTGTGATCCAACGTGAATGCGCAATTTTACCTGGATTGCGATTCATTAAGGATTCTCCACAAACACCAGAGGAAACTGCTCTATATGCTTCAAGCAAATACTTCTGATCAGTGCTTAAATCTGAAAGGTCAACTTCAATGTTGATCTCTTCTGCCTGGATGGGTTCAAAGTCAATAATAGGCAGATTCTCACAGTTAGACAGTTGTTTTCCAATTGTACCACTAAAGCCTCTGGGTCCTGTTGTAGGCCCATCTAATTTTGTAATCAGATGCCTCAGTGGCAATTCGTTACCATGCAGTTGACACACAAACCATTGTAATGGTCTTCCAAGTTGTTGTTCTAGAAGAGAAATTACACCATTCTTTCTGCCAGTATTTACTGCAGTGCCATCACAACCAACTGCCTGAAGTTCAGAAGTATTAATGTTTTTGTGATTCAGAAAATCAGTAGTTCCTGACGCAATTGCATGCGATTTTCCAGATGACACAACTATGTGACCAAGGTATTCAGAGTCAGGCTCCTTGACACAAGTTATATGTTCTTCAGTTATTACTTCTTTAGCAGTCTTATTCCCTTTTTTAACCTTCGAGAGAGTTCTATCTTTTCGTCCATCAAAGAATATGCTAACAACATTTTTTTGATCAGTCTCATCATGTTGTTTTGTTTCAACTCTCTTCTTACCTCGAGCTCGACGAATTTTACTTCGGTCAACAATTTTGGAGGCATCTTCAGGAGATATTATTCCAATATCTTTTAAAGTAGCACTAACTATACTTGCTGCAGTTCTGTCTGAAACTCGTGACCTGTCACAAGCTAATGCAACAGATGGTAGCCTCAAGAAATTAGTGCTACTTGGAGTTTTGTCTGTTCTATATTCAATTTCAGAGTTATCATCACATTCATCAGTTGTAGATGTAGCATCTGAATCTGAAAACGAAGCAAGAGTTGCAGCACCACTCATTGATGGTTCAGAGTGAGATGGACCTGCTTTGCCTTGACTTATTTTTTCTTTCCTCAGTAATTGCTTTGTCAGTTTTTGCGTGGTTGCTTTGTCAATAGCTCCAATAGCCATTTTTCTGTTGGTCCTTTGATCGTTTAGAAATTTTGCTTCTCGCTGTGGAACCTTTCTAGCTGCATCACATGAGCAGTTGTTTATCGCACATTTACAGGCTGCAATGTCAAAAAGTTTTAAACTGTCTTCTTTGAATACTGTTACTTTATTAATTTTATGAAGCTCGGTTTGTCTTTCCTCTTGGAGGAGTAATCCTTCATCAAACTGTTGTACTTGGTGTGGTAGTTATCTAACATTGCACGAACACGCCTTGAAGAAAGAGTTGGTACAGAAGCAGACTTCCAAATATCTAGTAACTGTTCGTTGACAGAATTGGCAATGTCATCCCAAAGTGGTTGCTTTTTTGTTGTTTTCAACTGTACTCTCTCCCACAAACATGCTTTCATGACATCTCCGTAAGTTGGGAGGCATCTCTTACTGAGCTGACAAGGATTCCCAAAAACAGGGCAAGTAAATGCTTGTCTCGTATTCTGTAGAGAGCTCATGGCTTCACACACGTCTCTCCCCTCTGAGCTCTACTGGGCAACTAACGTGGCGCGCTACCCCGCACTGCCCACAGGCTGCTGTGAGCCTGTAATCACATGAGCGGCAACAGCTATGAGACACCCCCCCCGCCCCACTATTAACCAATCCAATGAGGGAGGCTAGTAACTGTGTGTGTGTAATGCCGCTAAAGTGATCCTTTGTTTATTTATCTTGTAGATTTTAGCGGTTTATTAAGTTTTTCCTTGCATAAATAAATATAATTACTTAATATTTAAAAGTGACGTGGCGGGAACAGAGGATATTAACTGATCTCGATGAAATTTTACACAGATAAAGATAAGTGTTGTAAAACAACTTAGGAACTAGCCATATGAAAGTTTCTTTGTATTTGATTTTTGGGAATTTTTAAAAATTTGTCTCAAAAAAATCGAAATTTTCAATATTTCAAGCACGTTGCGGGGACAGAAGATATATTTGTACAGCTTCCATATTTAGTATGCTATTAATATGCAACTCGAAAACAATATTGCACACTAGCCACAAGCATTTCATAATAAGTTGTAAAAATGGGGTATTATGTGAAGTTTACCCATTTTAGACCCTTATTTCTCCAACTTTGATGAGATGGCGGGGACAGAAGATACTGTCCTAGAGAAAAATGCTTTTAACACCATTTTTTTCTCACCATTTGGCACCTTTTCCACACTAGCCACAAATGAATTTCAAAAAAAGTTAAAAAAACGCTCCACCCTAGTGTGCGTGCCCCAGCTTGAGAACCACTGCCCTAGAAAGGAATGGGACTAAAAAAGCTGCATGGTGTCAAAGTGACACTTACAAACATCCTAATGCTTGATAATGTTTTTTCCTCAGGGCTCACTAGTTTTTTAAGTGATTTTCAGTTTTCAACATACCGTATGTACACTTATGTAATAGTTGAATAGGAAATCTTGAGTCAAAGTTTAGGGGGCATTTTTACGTGAATGGCACTTTTTGGGGATCAGATTTATTCTACATGCAAATATACCATAGCCTTGGAAGGTTAACTCTTAGAGGAGTATGCATACAGTAATTTCTTTTTGTGCTGTGCTGACACCTCACCATCCTCTCAGAGTGTAATAATGTTACACTTGCACCAAAGTGAGGCTAAAAAGGCTTTGCTATTTCAGGAGCATATTAACAACTCTGCCTCGGTGGAGATAGAGATCCCATGCAGAGTCAGCTACACGCCAGGGGAACGGTGTCCCTCCACCCTTTCCCCTGGGAGCAATTACCTCCCTATGAAGGATTGTGTGAATCCTGTGCGCCCCTCCAGCAATGTCTTCAGCCCCAGGTCGCAGGAGGAGCCTTCAGAAAGGTTGGTGAGGGATTGGTCGTCTAGTGTGTTTGCATAAAGTTTTGAACATCAGGTACGCATGACGAACAAAGAACCTCCTCAAAATATCAGTGTTCTTTCCTTACCGGTGTATTTCTAGTTATTCACATTATTCCAGGATTAAGTCAAGGTTCTCAAGTCCTGTTCTTTAACTCATGTCATCATATAAACCCCAAACCTTGTGCAGACTTTTGCCACACGATTGTTGTTTGGTGAACTGTCTTATTCACCACTTGCTGCCATGGCTGGTTTTAGGTACACACACGACACGCAACTATGTGCGGGCCCTATGTCTGTAGAGGCCCAAAAATACAGTCATCTCTATTATCGGAGATTCTCTAAACCGAATTATACCAATAACCGTAAGTTTATCCGCAATCTGAACCTTGTTCCACTAGCGTTAGTTTACGGACGTTCTACCAGAGCGCGCGCCATCCGCCACCAGCTCCCCCCGCCCTCCCCCGCTCCTCTTAGAGGTAACCCAGTTGGTGGAAGTACTATGAGGAAAAGAGTTGTGCTATCTCTGAAACATAAAATGGAAATATGTAAGAAGACAAAGTGCCGTAAGCAGAACTGTGCTGATGAAGGATTACAGTGTCTGTCGGCTCCACCACGCTGTACCACATAAGAAAACATAAATACAAACTTTTTCAGTTCCATGGTTAATTCTGACGTTTCACAGACTATGGAAAAACGATGTAACAACTCCACTCTGGACGACTTTGGGCATATTCCTCCCACTCATCCCCTCTGAATCCTTTATGGCTGTTATTAAGATTTTTAAGAATGTTTTCTACGCCCTCTCTGACCTCAACTCTCAGAAGGCTTATGAACCTGATGGAGTGCTTTCTATTGCCCTTAAAATCTGTGCCTCCGTGCCTGGTAAAACTCTTTCGTCTCTGCCTATCAACATCTACCGTTCATTCCTGCTCGCAGTACGCCTTCATACAGCTTGTGGCTAAGAACGGTGACCGCTCCAATCCTTCAAACAACCGCCCTATAGCTTTACTTCCTGTCTATTTAAAGCTTTTGAATCAATCCTTAACCGCAAGATTCAAAAGTTTCTTTCCACTTCTGACGTTCTATCTGATCGCCAGTATGGGATCCGCAAGTGGCGTTCTACTGGAGATCTTCTTCCTCTCTTAGCCGTTTCGGTGAAACTTTCGCAGTTGCGCAAGACATGTCGAAAGCTTTCGATAGAGTCTGGCGCAAGTCTTAACTTTCTAAACTGCCCTCTTACGGTTTATATCCTCCTCTCTGTTCCTTTATCCTCAGCCTCCTTTCCAGCCGTTCTATCTCTGCTGTGGTAGACGGTCACTGTTCCTCCCCTAAGCCAGTGGTTTCCAACATTTTTTTTTTTCAGGCGACCCCAATCATGCACCTCTAGACATGACCGCGACCCCACCCCACCATGTTTGATATTTTGAGATCTTGGCGACCCCGGGAAAAAAACGCTTTTGCGACCCCAATTGGGGTCACGACCCCAGGGTTGGGAAAGGGGGCTCTGACCTACCACCCACTCTCTTCCTCTTTTTCATCAATGATCTTTTTTTTTCATAACACTGTCCTATCGATTCATACGCTGACGACTCCACTCTGCATGTTTCAACTTCTCTCAACAGAAGACCTCAACATGATGTACAATACTCCAGACTAGAGGCTGCAGAACGCTTAACCTCAGACCTTACTATCATTTCCGTTTGGGGTAAAAGGAACCTTATGTCATTCAATGACACAAAAAAACAATTTCTCCAACTATCAACTGTACACAACCTTCCAAACACCTATCCCCTATTCTTCGATAATACTTAGCTGTCACCCTCTTCATCACTAAATGTCAACTCAAAATCTCAACTGAAAACTTCACATATCCTCTCTCACTAAATCAGCTTCCTCTAGGTTGGGCGTTTCGTATAGTCTCCGCCAGTTTTTCATCCCCGTACAGATGCTTTCCATTTATAGGGTTATTGTCCACCCTCGTATGGAGTATGCATCTCACGTGGTGGTGGTGGTGGGATGGGGTGGGTGTGGGGGGGTGGGGGTGGCACTCGCACAGCTCTCTTGGACAGAGTGGAGTCTAGGGCTCTTCGTCCCATCAGCTTCCCTCTTCTTACTGATAGTCTTCTACCTCTTAAATTCCGCCACCATGTTGCCTCTCTTTGTATCTTCTATCGATATTTTCACGCTGACTGCTCTTTTGAACTTGCTAACTGCGTGCCTCCCCCCCTCCCGCGGCCCCGCTGCACTCGACTGTCCATTCTAGCTCATCTCTATACTGTCCAAACCCTTTATGCAAGAGTTAACCAGCATCTTCACTCTTTCACCCCTTACACTGGTAAACTCTGGAACAGCCTTCCTTTGTCTGTATTTCCTCCTGCCTATAACTTGACCTCTTTCAAGAAGAGTGTATCAAGACACCTCTCCACTCGAAATTGACCTCTCTTTCGGCCACTCTATACCATCTTCTGTTGTGGGAGCGGCAAGTAGCGGCCTTTTTTTCCTACTCTCTTTTTGTTGCCCTTGGGCCGTCTCTTTTGTTGTTTAATAAAAAAAAAGTTTCATAAGCTGGACAAAGTTTGATATGAGTGGTTTCTTACCAACGTGCAGAGGGACGTACTGTGACTGGTCCACTCATCATAGGCAACGCTAAGCATTTCTATGAACTCATAGAACTGAAAGAACCATGTGAATCCTCTATTGGTTGGCTCCAAAGGTTTAAAGAGAGACCTGGCATCAGAAAAATAGTTGCGTGTGGGGAAAAAAATGGCAAACACGGACGCTGCAGAGGAATTTGTCAACAAATTTAATCTGCTTATTTAATTAAGCAGTTATCACTTGTATTTAATAGATTATCGTTCATCCGAAACAATGGGCACTTTTAAAGTCCGGTGATTTTGGGATAAAAGATACATAACTGTACTCATCATTCAAAAAATGATGACTACTGATGCTCAGTGTTGGGCGTAGCGGCACTACTAGTATCGCCGCTACGTAGCGAAGCTACTTCTTTAATAGCTGTAGCGGTAGTGTCACTCATTTTTAGAAAGAGCGGCAAAAACGGTAGCTGCGCTACATTTTCAGGTAGGGTTAGTCACTACTCGTTACTCGCTACTCGGGGTGGACCAACTACGTACGTGATGAAAAAGCGAATGAAACGTGTACAGTTCTGTGGGCTGAGCCACGGCCCGTCACTCTTGTCAGTCACCTAACTCTCGCTCAGTAGTGAATCTGTGACTGGAGGTGTGGCTGGCTGACTACCTGTGGGCAGTAGGTGATTAGTCACTCGTGGATATTCCTGATCACGGCTCACGAAGCCTTGGAAACTGGTAAAAACTGGGCGAGTCAACTAGCACAGCAGAGGGAGGTGAATGAATATTTTAGACTCACGTACAGGAAGTGTAAAGTGACTTACTTAGTACTCTATCAAAGACGTGGAACGTAACAATATGTATAAAAGATAATTCAGTTTTTTGTCAGTGCGTATTGTTCACAAGTAGCGGTAGCGGCAGTACTAGCGGTAGTGCATTACATTTATAAATGAGTAGCTGTAGCGGTAGTGCCACTACAATTTGACTTAAGTAGTGGTAGCGGTAGTCCCACTACATTTAGTAGGTAGTGCGCACAACACTGCTGATGTTTGATATTTGGAATAACCTAATCACCTACTTTTGATACAGGGGGGCTGCATAATGGGGCCTAAGGTCTCCCACAAGACCAAAACCAGCAGTGCTTGTTGTTCTGTGCAGGTAGTTAAACGCCCTGCTTCATCGCAGTGTACTCTTCCTTCCTCTCACATTTGTACTAAGTTTAGGCGAGGTCTTGACCATCGCAGCATCACACGTGGAGGGTGAGCTCCATTCATGCAGTGTTTCTGCCCTGATGTGAAATTTCCTAATGCCAAACCTCATAAATTTGAGACATGAACACCCTGTCATTAATTTGGGCCCAGTAAAAAAACAGACCATTGTATAGTGGATCAGAGTCGCATCTGAACTGTTATGGTATTTGGTGGGAAGGGAAACCTCACACTGACAAATACAGCTTCCTTACTCACAAGATGCATAACTTTCCAAAATTATTTCCAAGCATTAGGACTTCATCAGCTAGTTTTAAGGATGGCACACCACTGGAACTCTTGTATGTTGTTTATACAACTCCATGTACATTTCATAACTGCAGCCTCAGTCTTTCGTTTTCCATGTTAACTGTCCATAAACGTACATTGTATTTTCAACATCAAACAGCACTTTCCTTATGAAGGATTTTGCAATGTTGTATAACCTTTGTTTGATATATCCACTGACTGCTGAACCTTTATTTGATCCACAGATTTACCTTCCCCTCAAATACCAACAAGAGTATTCGGTTATCATCTCTTCCTGAGGAGGAAGAAACCAACCTTCTAGAGTCCAAGCAATCCCCAGCAAACACTCCCTTCCAAGGCATGACAGCACAGCCACCTTCAGAAGAAGACATAGCAAGCCACACCAAAGATGACATGCCTGTAGCAGAAAATATAAATATTGGCGACGACTGCATAATCATACCGTCTACGGGTTAGGAATACCTCAGCAAGCGCCAGAGGGCCTGCGCCCAACAAATGAAGGAGATTTTTCCTGAGCAGATCAGATTCTTATGTGCTTCCCGAAGTGGAAATACCAACAAAAAAACTGGTGGCCAGGCAGTGGGCATCCCCTCTTAATTAATGTTTGTGCTGTGTTTACAGTATATCTAAATCGCAAATACTTAAAATTTCCCTTCAAAGACACTTGTATTGAGATCATTTGTCTCACACACGTCCCCAGTTATTTTTGGGCTGGGCTTACGACCCCCAGCACCTCTTACGAGGCTATGCCGCTGTGATTGGTTTTGACAGTGCTCTCAAAGGAAGACACTGGTAGTCCAGTAAATCTAGGGTTCAACCTAAAACAAATTGCAATAGATTGTTTCTCACTTCTGAGTGACTTGACTAGTCCTCAGGTACATCATACTAAAAATCCCCATGAATCCATGTGGTGGAAGGGGGTCAACGGCGGCCATTTTGGAATTTTCTTAAAAGTCATATATCTGGCAAAATAATAGTTTTATCAGGAAACACAACTCAATAAAAATTGTTCAGAATTGATTGTTTTATAGCAATGGCAGGTTATTTTACAAAGATAAATAAATATATAGGAAAAAATAATAAAATATTAAATTTTGATTGCTGATTTTATTTTCAAAGACATATTCCTCAGAACTAGTGGCATCCATGACAAAATGCATCGAAGTAAAAATTGTAGAACAAACTTTCCTCTTTTGAAATATATATACAAGTTTATGCATATTTTAAAAATTCATGAAACTTTCCTGCAGGGTATACTTACACAATTAATATTCAGGGTATTCATCATCCTCATCAAGAACAAAATCTGGCACAGGGGAGTTTGAACAGGTTAGCCCTTTGCAATGGCCACAGAGAGAGGAACACTCAATATTGTGTTTCTTGCAACTGCATCTTTGGGTGTTGCATCCAGATCTACAGTTGCATTTGCAGACTAGCAATAATTTTTCTGGTGCAGGTGGTCGGTCAGTCTTCACAGGCATTAATTGGCCATTTTCAATTAACCATCCCCATTCCTCTGGATATTAATTGAATATTAATTGTGTAAGTATACCCTGCAGTAAAGTTTCATGAATATCAAATGGGTGGATCAATAAGAAATTACTGTATTAGGAATTAAATTATAATACTTGTAAAAAAAAACATGTTATGTTTCTTTTTACGATTTGGTTATTGAAAGGAAAACAAAAAACATTCTATAGCTGGACACTATCTATTACTAAGTATTTAGAAACCTCTTGTAATATGTTTTAAGGTTTAACTGGAGGTACTATATATGTTTTTTTATTATTTATTGGTGGCTTTCTGTCTATTGTATCTCATATCTTTGTTAATGTTCAAAATATGGATAAACTTGAATATTTCAAAAGAGGAAAGCTTGTTCTGCAACTTATATTTTGATGCGTTTTGTCATACATGCCCCTAGTTCTGCAGAAAAAGTCTTTGAAAATTAGCACATTTATTCAATTTCAATAGTTTATTATTTTTTCATATGGGTTTAGGAGAACAGACAACATTAATAATAAATTACTACATCAGAAATTAAGTTTCATTATTTGTAAGATGAAAAAAAAACTTTTTTGTGCAATTTGGTTTCTGAAATGAAGGGAAAAAAACCTTTTCATAGCATGACACTAATTATTACTAAGTGTTGAGACACATTATAATGTAATAAATTTTAAGGTTTGACTGGAGGTATTTATTATTATTTTTTTAAGGATGGCTTTTTGTATATTTTCCCTCATAACTTTGTCAATTTTTAAATTATGCATAAACTTGTATATATATTTCAAAAGAAGAAAGTTTGTTCTACAATTTTTACTTCGATGCATTTTGTCATGGATGCCACTAGTTCTGAGGAATATGTCTTTGAAAATAAAATCAGCAATCAAAATTTAATATTTTATTATTTTTTTCCTATATATTTATTTATCTTTGTAAAATAACCTGCCATTGCTATAAAACAATCAATTCTGAACAATTTTTATTGAGTTGTGTTTCCTGATAAAACTATTATTTTACCAGATATATGACTTTTAAGAAAATTCCAAAATGGCCGCCGTTGACCCCCTTCCACCACATGGATTCATGGGGATTTTTAGTATGATGTACCTGAGGACTAGTCAAGTCACTCAGAAGTGAGAAACAATCTATTGCAATTTGTTTTAGGTTGGGCACAATTTTATGCTAGATTTACTGGACTATGGCCTTCACAAGAGTGGGGGAGATCAACAGTGGAGTCTTAGCTCAGCCACTCTGTGGTCCGTTTATATACTTCACGGGTCCGCCTTATCAAAGGCCTTTTGAAAATGCAGGTAAACCATGTCCAGTGATTTGGCTTTGTCTTACACTGAGAAGAGATCGTTATAAAAGATCAGTAGGTCAGTTGAAGGGCATCTCTTAATGCGGAATTCATGTTGTGAATCCTTGATTTGTGAATGGCTTTCTATATAACTCGCAATTATGTCTCTAAGCATGCTCTACAGTAGCTTACCTACTATTGTTGATTGACTAAAGGGCCTGTAATTACCTGTTTTTGTCTATCATTAAAGATCAGTGTAACATTAGCTGCCTTCCCATCAGTAAGAGCTGAGCCATTCTCCTGGTACTTATTATATTAGGACATGAGAGGACTATATAACTATACTTTGCTTTTTGCTTTTTTAAGTAGTTTGGGATGAAAAATATCCTCTGGTTGTGGACCTCTCTTTGTTTTGAACAAATGCACTGCATTCAAAACTCATCACTAGTTATTTGTTGGACAAGGCAGGAACAGGATTTTCATTAAGTTTGTCACTGCCGGGGTTGGCTGAAGCAACCGTCAAACTGGAACAATAATAGTTTAGTTAATATGTTTGCAGTGTGTTGGTGTTCAGTCACTATGTCGCCCGCTCTGTCAGTCAAAGATCCAGTCCCACTTCTGGTCTTGTTCTTTGATGTTTATTACTTAAAGAAAGACTAGGGATTGGTTTTATAATTGGCGGCAATATTTATTCATATAGCTACGCTATGGCCGCCATTAAATTTCTGAAATTTGCTGTTTGTTAGATTTGGCTGTTGAGCGACGGTGGACTTTTGTTAAGATTATGTTGCTTTTCACTATAGTAAACAAATTTATTATTTTAGAGTAAGTAATTGATTTATAAAGTTTTGCCACACTCTATATACATTAGAATCACCTGATGATTACATGTCTGTCCATTTTTGCTTTTTTTTTTTTTATGAAGTTTGCTCTTTTTATTTAAGGCACTAGTATTTTATTTTCAGTCATTCTTGCTTAACCTCTAATGTCACTGCTTACCAATATGTGACTGCAATAGTTGAGATGTTCTTGTTAGATGTTTTTAAGTGTTATTTTCAAGCTGGTATGTGTTAAGTGTTATGTTTAAGGCGCGAACTGCTATCGCACTCGTCACAGGGCCCGCTTTAACGTTGTCCTGCTTCACCAGTTGATTGTAGTAGGTGATATAACACAATAGCCTTTAGTTAAGTGTGGTAGATGATGTTTGGCCGAGCGGAGCCGTTAGCTTCACTTTCGTTCACTTAGCTCTCTCTCTCTCTCTCTCTCTCTCTCTCTCTCTCTCTCTCTCTCTCTCTCTCTCTCTCTCTCTCTCTCTCTCTCTCTCTCTCTCTCTCTCTCTCTCTCTCTCTCTCTCTCTCTCTCTCTCTCTCTCTCTCTCTCTCTCTCTCTCTCTCTCTCTCTCTCTCTCTCTCTCTGTGTGTGTGTGTGTGTGTGTGTGTGTGGTATATTAAAAGTTTGATCAGTTTTAACTATATTTACAGTTTTACACAATAGTTACAAGTTAATGTGAGCTATCGCACACACACCCCGAGCAATGTGATCTGCTCGTTACCACTGCCCACTGTCTTCTCTCGGCTTCAGTCCGGTTGCAGGAATAATCCGGTGCCAAAGCTTGTGGATTTCACCGTCGATTCAGCACAGTTCCCACAGCAAGAAGCACGCCGTAAGCACAACCTATCACCTACGTGTTATTAAACATCCTGTTGCTCGGCACTGCCATGGTGTTGCGACACATACAGTCACACATTCACATGTACATTATAATATATACATTACATTCTACTGTAACTTTATTGACTAGATTATCTTGATTTCAGAGGTGGGCGCGGTACTGAAAAATCAGTAGTGCGGTTGCGGTAGTGCGGTATTTTTTCCGGAGTAGTGCGGTTGCGGTAGAGCGGTCCCATTTTTTTATTTACCAGTGCGGTACGCGGTGTGCAGTACTCCGGTAGCGGTAGTAAAAAAATACTTCAGTGCCTATCATGGTTATCCAAACAAAGGAAACATGCTTAAAATAGTACAATGAAAAATCGGCCTGTACCACAGACGGGTCCGGGGTTGAAATGGCCGGCACCGCTCGGGTTAAAGACTCGCAGTGTAGTAGCTTTGTCTGTCAATTTAGTATTTAATTTTGAACAATAACTGAAAAGTCAGAATGACTGAATCACTGATTCTGATGACTGATACCGATTGACTGATTGAGTCCGATTTACTGTAAAAAAAAATAAAAAATATGTGAGCATGCCGCGCTGCAAATGTCGTCTTTAATAGTTTTCAAAGTACCGCAAAAAAGCACTTCAGGATTTTTTTAGTGCGGTCAGCGGTAGTGCGGTATTTTCAGAAAATTTGCGGTAGTGTGGTACCTTTTTTTTGGCCCACCTCTGCTTGATTTATTACAACAGGGTCCAGTGCATCATATCGTTGAGTTGGTTCTGTAATCACCTATAATAACAATAATAACTAAGTTTCAGGTCATTTGACTGATGTTTTTATATCAATAACAAATATATTTTAAAATGAACTCCTAATTTTGAAGTTATTTTTTAAACAATTTTTATGAAAAATCTTGAATGTAGTTTATACAATTATTAAAAGAATGGCTGAAATGGAATTTGAATTTTCTTTTTTTACTTTGGTGGGCGATTTTTATTATATTTCTCCCTGTCTAGAAAATAATTTTAATATATGAAAAAAATATCCATCAATTAAAAAAAAACATCAGAACTTGGTAGTTTTGAGATTTAGGCCTCTGCTTATTTTTTTTTCTGCCTTTGCACTCATCTGAAAAGGTCCAGTATACAGGTGAGAGTGACACATTAATCTTGACTTATTCCGTTGTGTCTCCATGCCATTTCAAATGTACAAAGTGTATATGACACCTGTTCCACCCTAATCAAAGACACACCTTGTCCAGGCTTGAAGGCACGAGGAAACACAACGTCTGATATTCACCAGGTTTTCAAGCCTTAAGAACCTCCGGGTACATATTCGTCACTGCAAGATAATTGCCGCTATTTTTTTTCACGCATTTGATGATGATACTCGTTCTGCATCTTTCTTCTGGAGTTGGAATGCCCTGAAGAGGTCTTTGACAGCTCTAAACAGATGTGTCGTTAGGTTTGCCTTTCTTCCCCTCCTCCCTTACTATTTTCCCATTTCTGGTGAAGAAAATGTCTCATCGTCCAATAATTCTGCACGTGCGTGAACCTCGCTATGCACAGCGTGTGAGAAAAATAGCTGTAACTCATTTACTTTTTCATATTTTGCCATAACATTTCTTCACGTGCTAGAGAAAAGGTGGTAGATCCTAGATCATTTTTCCTGAATATTTCAGTATACTAAAAAAATCACTTAAAATTCATGGTGGACGATCCCCTAAAATAAACGTTTGTTTGTTTGTTTGCTAGCTTGTTTGTTTGTTTGTTTGTTTGTTTGTTAGTTAGTTAGTTAGTTAGTTAGTTAGCAGACGAATTCATGGCGACTCTACCTGGACCGCTAGCTTCTTCAGTGTCTTCCGTCGCTTCCCAGGGGACCACTCAACTTGACGAACTCGTCAAACAAGTCTCCCTGCTTGCGACGAAGGTCACCTCTCTAGAGAAGCTGCTAGACCGACACCGCTCCCCAACTCCTCACCGACGCCAGCGCCGCTCCCGTTCGAGGAGCCCAGGACTATGTTGGTATCAACACAACTTCGGCGAGAAAGCCACGAGGTGTACCACCCCGTGCACTTACAAGGCGTCAAACTCCAAGGGCGATCATAAGGCGTCAAACTCCAAGGGCGATCATAAGGCGTCAAACTCCAAGGGCGAGCATTAATGCAACATAGTGCTCGTCACCAACCCTCAGCGCTGCTCCACCTCCACTACTGCCGTTCCAATACCAAGTTCCTGAGTGACACCGGCGCTGACGTCAGTATTATCCCAGCAACCGTCAGTCAACGAACTCTACCTCCACTCTTGCACCTGAACGCTGCCAACGGTACCAAAATACCTGAATACACGCGACGCACCATGCAAGTGTACCTTTACCTACAACGTTGCTTCGAATGGACCTTCTACGTCGGGAACGTATCGCAGGCAATCCTCGGAGCAGACTTCCTAAGGCACTTCAACCTCTTAGTCGACGTCAAAGGACGGAGGTTGGTTGACCCGCTCACCTCTATCTTCTCCAATGCACAACCAGCACCAGGGGACAGCTCGCAACTCGCTGTCGTCCACAAGGACCACCAGTTCGCTGCCCTGCTCAAATCCTTCCCCATGCTGACACGTCACGCATCACATAGAGACTACAGGACCTCCAGTACACGCCAAGGCCCGTTGCAAAGCTCCTGAACGCTACCGTCAAGCCAAGGCAGAGTTCGAGTCTCTGTTGCGTCAAGGTATTGTACGGCCCAGCAGCAGCAACTGGTCATCAGCCTTCCACGTCGTCCCCAAAAAGAACGGCGACATACGTCCCATTGGAGACTACCGTGCCCTTAACTCGCGCACTAAGATGGACAGATACCCGGTGCCAAACATTAAGGAAATCTCGTCTCACCTTCCTGGTTCCATCATCTTCTCACGTGTGGACCTCGTCAAGGCCTTTCACCAGATTCCAGTCAATCCTGATGACATACCGAAGACTGCCGTCATCACGCCCTTCGGTCTCTTTGAGTGTGTCAGGATGCCGTTTGGACTCATGAACGCATCCCAGACCTTTCAACGCTTCATCGACGATGTTCTCCGCGGCTTACCCTTCTCCTTCGCCTACATAGACGATCTACTCATCGCTAGCCCGGGTGAAGCCTCTCACAAACAATACCTTCACCAAGTCCTCACCCGCTTGCAAGACTACGGAGTACAGATCAACGTGGACAAGTCTGAGCACGGTGTTACTTCACTCACCTTCCTTGGCCACACTGTTACTCCAGAGGGCATCGCTCCACATAACTCGAGGATTGAAGCCATCTTGCAGTTCCCGAAGCCGTCCATCCAGCGCCAGCTCAAGGAATTCCTGGGTGTGGTTAACTTCTACAACCGCTTCGTCCCACACTGGACTCCGGACGCTGACGCCGCCTTTCTCGCTGCCAAGAAGGCCCTTAGCGACACAGTCATGCTGTCCTTCCTTGCCCATGACGCGGAGATCTCCATAGCAACAGACGCCTCCGACACTAAGACTGGTGCTGTCAAGCGTTTCCGCTACTTTATTGAAGGCCGTCGTTTCCACGTGTTCACCGACCACAAGCCCCTCACCACTACCTTCCTGAGAAACAAAGACTCCTACACACCACGTCAACTTCGCCACATGGACTACATCTCGCAGTTTACCACCGACATCCGGTATATCAAAGGTGCAGACAACGCTCCAGCTGACGCCCTCTCCCGCAACATTACCGCTGTGACATCCTCTTCACTCGATTACGTCGCCATAGCCGCCGATCAGGCCAGCGACGCAGAGATGGAAAAGCTTATGGACAACCCGGCGCTTCAAATGAAGAGAATCACACTCCCGGGCACCAAGGTCACACTCTACGCTGAATTATCCACGGTCACTGTCCGTCCCTACCTGCCACAGCGACACAGCTACCAGGCCTTCCGTCAGCTTCACGACCTCTCTCACCCTGGCATCCGAGGCTCATAGCGCCTGATGAAAACCCGCTTCATCTGGGAGGGAATTAACAAAGACTTCAGACTGTGGACTAAAATTTGCACCGACTGCCAAGCCTCCAAGGTGACACGACACACTCACTCTCCAACCGGCACCTTCACGCCCGTCACGGAGAGGTTCGACCACGTCCACATAGACCTTGTCGGTCCCCTGCCACCCTCCGCAGGCCACCGCTACATCCTCACCTGCGTGCATCGTTTCACACGCTGACCCGAGGCCGCCTCCATCGATGACATCACTACGGACGCCATCGCCCACGCCTTCATCACTATTTGGGTCTCCAGGCTCGGCGTCCCTCTCAGCCTCACCTCAGACTGCGGCGGCCAGTTCGAGGCTAACGTGTGGAACAAAATTATGACCCTCCTCGGCATCCGCCGCCACAGAACGTCAAGCTATCACCCGCCGGCTAACGGCATGGTCGAGCGCTTCCATCGGCAGCTTAAGTCCTCCCTCATGGCCTCCATCCAACGCGACAACTGGTCCCTGGCTCTTCCCTTGGTCCTCCTCGGCATCGGGTCCTCCCTGAAGGAAGACCTGCACCACTCCTCGGCTGAATTAGTTTACGGCACCAGCCTCCGGCTCTCAGCCGAACTTCTAGCGCCCACACCTGACACCGCCCCCTGCGGCATCCAGGACTTCGCCGCCCGCCTCAAAGGTGCCATGAGGAGCCTTCAGCCGGTGCAGCCTCGCTCTTCCCCGAAGAAGACCTTCGTCAGCAAGGACCTCGCCACTTGCACCCACATCTTCGTGCGCGTGGATGCCGTCCGGCGGCCCCTGCAGCAGCCCTACCAAGGACCCTACCGCGTCCTGAGACAGAACAGAAAGACTGTCACGATCGACAAACACGATTCTCAGGACGCGGTCTTCATACACAGAGTCAAGCCGGCATACCTGCTGGCCCCAGACCAGGCGCCCCAACTCGCCGTCGCGGAAGCAACACCGTCTGTGTCACAACATCCCCAAACCGGAAGATTCCGTTCCTTCTCTGAAGTTACTTGGAGGGGAGTATTGTAGCAGGCGAGTCATCGCTGAAATAGTTACCAGTGACTCAGAAAATGTGGTGCTACAGCATAGACTCTGTTACTCTGTTGTTATCATTAGTGTTTTGATGTCCTCGTCTCCCTGTCTGTTATGTTGCGTCTTCATTGTTAACTATTCTTGTTATCTTCTAAGGTCTGTCCTCGTCCTGCTATACATTCCTTCTACACATTGTTTACTACACACACCAACAGTTATATGTTACTTAAACTAAACAACATTCATAGACACGCATATACACTCAACCACCTATTTTATGTATCCTGCCCATGTCAATGACCTGTGTATGTTTTTGTCAATAAAGTAACCCTGACGGATATTGCCTTTCTCTATCCATGAACCGATTAGCGCTCAGAACACTCACTACCGCCAACAAGGGCACCACCAAGGCAGGTGTATTAACATCCAGGGCCTTGCAGCCTCCTAACTGGCTGCATCACCACTCTGCCCACCACTCCACGACGGGACCAGAATGCCTTTACCAAACTCCGACACAATGACTTAGGATGCTTCAGGGTTCGGCAAAGTCATTCTGGTCCCGTCTTGGATTTGTGGGCAGAGTGGCGATTTTGTAGGCTACTGCAGCTAGTTAGGAGGCTGCAAGTCCCTCTTTATTATTAATCCTGCCTTGGTGGTGCCCTGATCAATGCCACAGGAGAGAGAGAGAGAGAGAGAGAGAGAGAGAGAGAGAGAGAGAGAGAGAGAGAGAGAGAGAGAGAGAGAGAGAGAGAGAGAGAGAGAGAGAGAGAGAGAGAGAGAGAGAGGGGGGGGAGAAGGGGCATAAGTGATTCAGGTGACTGGGGGCGGAGATATTTGAGGAAGGGTGCCGCACCCAGTCGCTTCCTTTGTTAATTAAGCCACGCGCTCTCATTGTTTGGGAATCCTTGGGTGATGGTGTCCTTGTGCTGCTGCCCCTCAGTGCTTATAGTGCTCCAGTAAGTCCAGGCACACAGTACTGCACTTGTGGAACCATAGTATGGAGGTATAAATAATTATAAAGTTTAATAAAAAAAGGCTTGACATCACTAAATTTGACCACATAATAATGATAAACAAATTAACATATAAATCAACAACAGAGTTACACATCACGGTCTCCGGGTAAAACTCACGTCCTTTTTCTTCTTGTAGACGTTATCTTTATATACGTTCCGAGACATACCAAAGTCACTGATCTTCACCACATTATTGTCAGCAAGGAGAAGGTTCCGACCCGCCAAGTCACCGTGAAGGATCTGGGGAAGAGAGGAGGAAAACAAATGTTGATAGCAATGTCTTGCGGTGATGGGCAAAAGTTTTCCACTTCGTGAAGATTCAGCATGGTGTCTAGCGGTGGAGTGCCGGTGAATCTTGTGCCAG
>NW_026112263.1:340000-343624 GCF_024679095.1 Eriocheir sinensis
TCAAGAGCATATGCTTAGAGTTTGCATCAGAGGAAACTCGACTTTTGAGACACTGGCTTAAGTCGGCAGCTGTAACCACATATGACGATCTGGTAAACCTTGTGCTTCCAGGAGTGAATTCAAAGGAAGATACCATACTCCAATCATGTTTGCACACATCACTGAGTAAGGATGAGACTGAACTCTTAAAAAGCCGCCAAATTGGCGGATGTCTGCTGATCACTAATACGTCAGCTCTATGCCCCACAGGAGACAAGAAACTTCAGGCCCTGTGGGTAAGTCAGTGCAAGCTATAGGCAAGGATGTAAAACCTGCAGAGTAGTGGTGGTGCCAAGTCTTTTCTCTCTTGCAGTTTTTTGTAAAAGGTGGGCCATCTCATAAAGAAATTGTCCACCAGTGATCCTAGGTGCTTAAGTAGCAAAGACCTCATTCTCTAAACCAGTCGCCTCTCTCAACACTCCTTCAGTACTTCCTCCACTGACCTTTTCAACCCTTCAGGTCCTCAAGGTACTGTGGCTCTCCTAGCACGGACTCTGGGAAGGCTTCCCCTCCTCCAGATTATGCGGGATACTGCCTCTGCTTCAATCTATCATTTTAAAAATCCGCTCTTCCAGAGTTGGAGCAGCAGTACCACAGGGAGAAGGTACTCATAAAATTTTCATCAAACCTTTCCCATACCTCATGGCTAGGGTGCGCCAAACTGTCCGTTGATTTGTGGGAGCAGATTTTACCATTGCTGATGAGGATACTTCTCACCTATCCCTAATGCTAATTTCCTGTTGGCTAATGATCTGGCTGGGGGACTAGTCATTCCACCTATCAGTAATCTAATGTCTCCCCATTTGCTGTTACAACTTCACAGCTGACATAGAAAAGGACAGCTTAACATTTTTCCTGAATGTTGCAGTCACTCGAGCACAGTCTGTTACCGCTTTCCTCCAGAGTCATTCCCTCAGCCCTTACCAAGCCACCCTCCATCCTACGCCCTGATGCATTGGGGGTAAGTAGTATTCACTCGACCACTGCACTTGCTGAGGCTCAAAAAGACGATGACTCTTCACCCTGTCTCGATTTCATACCCAAGCTATACCTAAAGACCAGATCACTTCCTCACTCCTTCCTTTCTATTAACAGGATAAGAGTTCTTATGAGATTGCCTATAAACCACTCAACTTTTAGATGATGCCGCCAGAGCTGAGTATTCCATCAAGTAGTCCCTACCCGTCACCATAAGAGAAGCCAGTGCTGGAGATCGCCTCATAGGGAACCTAATGACCATCATGGGATCAGGGAAAACTTGTGAGAAGCTTCATTAATGAGTTTTGTGGCCTGGTCTTGGGAAGGATGTTGCCTCATTTGTTGATTCTTACCCACACCCCGGGTGGGCAATGAGACCCAACCATGAATATCCTCCTTATCCATCTTCAAGCTACATCCAGGCATGCCCTGAAGAACCATTCTGCAAATCATCATTGACATCGTGGGCCCCATTACCCAAAACAAAGAAAGGTAACCAATACATCCTCACTATCCATGTGCCTTCCTCACCCCGTTAAATCTGTTAGAAAGGTATCCCTATCAAAAACATCTCTTGCACAAAACTGTTGTATCCAAACTTACACACTTGTTTACCACTTTTGAAAAATCCCCTAGGGGAAATTCAGAGTGACCTGTGGCACTAATTTCACGAGCTTGATCCTCTTCACGGCAGTTCTCCACCAGGCTTGAACTTACACAAACCTTTATCTACGGCTGTACCATCCACAGTCACAGGGGCTTTACTTAAATTAGTATAAAACTAGGAGCGGGCCCTTGCAATCTGGTTCACCAGAGACCTGAGATGTTCTATTTTCGTTAGAAACCACCACCCACCATGCAGAAGGACAAATAATCTATCCATAATATGCAATCTAATTAATTACCTGTCCCATCTTCCCATCCTGTTTCATTCAAAAGCAAATCCTACCACTCATGCAGAAGGACAAATAATTCATCCATATTCACCATGTTCATGTGTTCAATGATCATCCAACCTGTGTAACCTCACCTTCATGACGTCAAGCCCTCCCGGCACCTCCTCCTGCCCTCCATATCGCATGCTAATTACCCCTGTCCAAACGTCTCATCTCTCAATCCAAAGACATCCCTCCATCCTTCACCAGTTTCATGCCGTTTCAATGATCATCAAACCTGTGTAACCTCACACTCTCATGACGTCAGCTCCTCCCCGGCACCTCTCCTCTTCGTCACCTCCACCATCATATAGCCCCAGGAGCAGCCAGATGAGGCCGAGAGGTGGACTATCTCTCGAGCGAGGCTGGCATTAAACCAGCGTCTCCTTGGGCGTCACCTTGTCTACTCATTCCCAAGGAAAGATGGACAGCTATTGCGTCTCTGCACCGACTAACCACCAGGGTCAGCATATGACAGTCCCGAGTCCCACTACGCACCCTGCGGATAGACGACGGATAGACGGATTGATCTGATGAGGTGGGAAGGTCCCAGTATATAACAAAGCTGGATTTATTGAAGGGCTATTATCAAATTCCCTCACAGAGAGAGCACTGCGAGGTATCCGCTTTTCATCACTCCTTTGGGCTCTAATATAATGTACGTACCTTTTGGGATGAGGAATGCCCTTTCTTTCCTTCAACCTTCCAGAGAGCCTGGATTATTCTGTTACAGGATCTTATGGCTGGAGTGTCCGTTTACTTCAGACGACATTCTATAGCAAATTTTTACAGGAGCATTGTTGGGGAGCAGCACCTTACGAGACTCAGGGATGTGCTGACAAGGGCTGCAGGCGTACTTCACCGTGAAGCTAGCTGAACTGCCTTCGACCCGAAACAACGGTGACGTAAGGCTGCAGGGCAGCTTCCACTTCACCGCGAAGCATAAGACTACTGCCGAGCAACGATGTACGGCCACGTGGTGAACCCCAATAAGAGTACGACCAAAGAGAGGCCAACATCATCCTTGCCCATCCATGAATACCCTGCCCCACTACTCGGAAGGCCGCTGCGCTTTCTGGGCATGGCAGGGTATTACAGGAGAGTTCTGCCCCTAACTTCGCGGCCTGCCACTTTAAACCTCTCACACGGCTCACGAGTGGAGCCGTACACTACTTGTGGACAGAGGATTGCCAGGCCGCCTTCGACCAACTCAAGAACTTCCTGCAGCCCAGGGTCCTGTACTCATCTGCCCCAGACTTCCACTCAGCCTTTGCCCTGCAGACTGGATGCCCAGTGATTGCTGCTTTCTTGTGTGCTGTATTACTGCAGGAGGTGGAGGGTATCCTTCATCCAGTGGCGTACCACCTGCCAGCAAACTTAGTACATCCTTAAATTCAGAGAAGATACGGCACCATTGAGAAAGAGCTCCTGGCCATCGTCTCAGTAATCCAGAAATTCGAGATGCTGGCATACAGCTGCCTGCTCAGGGAGCCATCCAAGTCTATACAGACTACAATCCATTTGGCCTTCCTCAATCGCAGCAGTGTTTACCAATCAAGCGACTTCCAGATGGTCCCTGTTTCTCCAGCCCTGCAACCTGAATGTCAACCACATAAAAAGGGAGGAGAACATCATCGCCGGACGCCCTATCTCATCTAAAAACTCGACTTGA
>NW_026112263.1:343637-391137 GCF_024679095.1 Eriocheir sinensis
TGACGTTGTTTGGTGTTCTGTCGGTAGGTGTTGTCTGAGGAGGAGTAGGGGAAGGAGGCTTGGCCAAGTTCAGGATCTCAAAATCTCCGGGCCTCGAAGGCTGAGTCGGCCACTGATTAGGAGCAGGATGACAATATCCCTCCTCCCTGAGGACTGTATCTTTACTGCATCCAGGCCGCTGATCATTAGACTGTGGTGGAGTTTTTCTGATAGTACCCGCTTCCTCTTGGTATTTTTCCAACACCTGGTACATCTCCCTGCGACAAAAAACCTGGACTTCCTTTGGGAGACTAACCATAGACTCGTATATGTAATCAGTGAAAGTGCGAAGCTGCCTGTTGCCCTGTCGTGACTGAAGGAGGCCCTGGGCTAGGTGAAGGAGGGCGTCCGCCTGCTCCGAGTTGCTTCTTGCTGACCCAGCAAGGGTAGTAATGAGGTCCTGGTCATCAGATTCTCGACTTCGTCTTCTGGACGTCGAAGTGGTTATGCTGCATTGTCGGTGTTTCTCTACGGACGACTGAGTCTGGCATGCAGGGTCATCGTCCTCGGGGTCCACTGATGCAGGGAGGTCCTGAAAACATATGAAGATAAGTTACATGGAATCTGCCTAGCGCTACCCCTCCCCCTTTCTCATAGTTAGCCTGCAGAGTTGAGTTGAGATGAAGCGATGTCGCACTTTACCTTTATATTCGTTCAGGAACTATATTGTGCTTAGCGCTTCAGATATCACTATTTTCTTTATTTAGCTCTAAATTAATAATATTAAATAAGAGAAAAACAACGACTAAAGTATGTTGCTTACAATGTTGTTTAACAGGTAAAAGACGAAACTTTTTCAATGCCACACGAATCCTTCGCCTAGAAACACTAAATTCACTGATGAAAATTTATTTGTGACAGTAAATATTTAAAAATGCTAAAGATGTGTAAAATTATAGAGTTTGAAGAAGATAAGAGTGCTGGAAAACAGGTATGTTTGCAGCCTAACCAAAACTAGTAATAGGCTAGGCTGTATTTTCTTTCATTGATAACAAGATGGAATACTAAAAATCCTAACATGCTTATCAGTCTGCATACTTAAACAACAAAGAAACATAAAATAAGCTAGAGTAACAAAACATTGTGATATTACTTTAATTTCGCAAATGTACGTACTAACAAGGGTCAAAGTGTAACAGGTGGGTTGGATGGGAGGAACTGCCAAATTTTTACCTGAGTGTATGTGATGGGAGATGCCTCGTTCATCTCAACCGTTGGGGACTCTCCTCGAACCTGTCTGGTTGCATCCACAGTCTGCTGGACCTGAAAGTAGAGTTCAGAAAGTGAAAATAGTTTTCTTTTTTTAATATGCACCGTTAAATACTTTTTTGTCATTAAAAAAAAAATTGTAGTAGCTTCGAAAAAAACGTGCTAGTACTTACAGAAATCAGCTGCCTCTTGTTGGCCTTGTGCTTGATGTGGGGGATGAGGAATTGGAACTTCTCCCACTGCCACTTCTGTCTGTCAGTGAGTTCCATGCTCCCTGCTCCACTCTTTTCAATTTTGATCTTCAGCTTGCTGAGCTGGGTTCGTTGCTGGCGATACCAGTGCCACAAGTCATCCACGAGCACCCCCAACTCCTGGGCAAATTGATCCCAAGCTAGCTTTTTCTTATCAGTCATCCTGTATCCTCCACGCTTGATATTAAATAAGTCCTCGTTACTGGAGATGAATTCAATCACCTTATCTTCCTGCTCCTTTGTTAGATGGACTGATTTGACAACTCGTCTCCGTTTGGAGTCAGGTTGGCGTTGCTCCTCAAGCCACACATCATCATGGGGTACAATATCATCAGGATGGGCTTGCTGGGAAGGCTCGGCGGCTTCCTCGGTGGGTGTTTCCTGAAGAGGTGTGGGACTCCTCGGAGGTGGAGTGGCACACGGTGTGGGAGTCCTCGGAGGTCGAGTGTCACACTGCTCGGGGTTGATCTGCTCGTATTTTTTCCTACCAGCCAATCCCTTCTTGATACCAAGAGTTTTTTTTCCAGGCATACTTAAAGCGGGGAGTCAACTGTGCGTTGCAGTATCCGGTTGCTGAATGAGGAAAAAATGCGTTTCTGTTATTATACTCAGTGAGTGGCCCTTCGCTCTCCTAACTTGCAACGCGGTCACCATGTGCTCTCAAAACGCTCTGTTGGCTCGCCACGTGGTTGTAATGTGGTCGCTCATATTTGCTACCGTGTAGCGACTCACTCGCTAGTTTGGCACTCGCAAGTTAATATGCGACTGCGTAGCGACCGCCTTGCGACCGTGTAGCAAGTGCGTTGCAAGTCATAAGAGTGCGTTGCGACTATGTTGCTACCACGTTGCGAGGTCACTTCCTGTCGCCTGACTCGCACGGAATCTGCGAGTGTTTTAAGCAGAAGCTAGCAGTCGCAAGGTGCCTAGCGACCACTAGCGATCATATGAGAGCAGAAGAGAGCACGTTGCTACTCGTGATACCTCATAGCGAGCTTGATGCTACTTCCTTGCTACCTCGAAGCGAGTGTGAGCGAGTGAGTCAAAATTTTCTCTTTTTGGTGCTCGCAACGCACTCTCTTGTCGATGGAAACGTAGCTTCAACTGCAGTGCCTGCGGACATAAGGGCTTTAATAGAATACCGCTGCTCCAGCCATCAATGCCCGCGATCGACGGCGCCATCATGTGAATGTTTATAGCCTATTATTACGTATAATTTTTTTTATAAAGAACAAGATCTCGGCTGTCAGGAATATTTTGTTTTTGGTTTAAAGGCATAACAATCTCCCCTAATAATTGCAGTATATTTTTAAATATATCATAGTTTGATAAACAACTTAGCGTTGCTCTTAACTCAATTTGAACGAAACTAAAAGCTCGTGTCAAAATGTAGCGACAGAACCTAAAGAAAAAATATTTATTAAACGTTAGCGACGGGCACTTTTGATAAATATCTATCTTAAAATTATGTAGAGTGCATCTGTGACCACCAATCACCACAACAGTGCGATTTCGATAGGATGTAATAATTTTCATGTCGCGTGGAGGGGTTGCCAGATGTCGCTTTGTGAACGAAACTTACTGGGCAGTGTGTCACTACTCTCTATAGCCGACTGTACATATTTTCAGACAGATTGCAGCAAGACCTCAACCTATATTCATATAATTCTCCCCCACAACCTAGATTACAAGTAGTATAAGTCAACAATAGAGTACAGCAACAGTTAATGTCCGCATGACAGGTGGAGTGAGGTGTGGGTGCAGTAAGGTGACAGGTTACTGGTGCCGTGCCTAGTACCGCCGGTAAAACGAGGATCAAGCCTCTACCTGTGCCCCTGAAACTACACCTCACCCACCGTGAGTATTGGGGGGGATTCTGGGGCTGCCCTGTGTAGGCCACTCGTCCTCTCCCAGTCTCCGTGTATTTCTATGTTCTTGTATCTGTTCCTCAATATCGAGGTGCTTTTCATCTGCTATTCAATGTCGAGGTGCTTTCATCTGCTCCCCAGGCCCCAAGTGGCTGTCGAGCAGATTAAATCACCAAAGCGGGCAACCACGTAATGAGCCAATAGGCTTTCTGTTGCCTGCATTTCCATGTTTCCATGTTTCCATGTTTTCTCTTCCATCCACCCTCTCCCCTCTTCCCGCCCACCCTCCTCCTCCGCCTCCTCCTCTCCCTCTCCATCGTTTCCGGGTATGCGGGTGAAGTGTTTTCACCTCAGGGAACTAGACGTCCCTGCCCTGCATAGTCTCAGGTCACCCATGGACAAGGTTTAATACCTGATATGTCTCCCGTGCCAGGGTCACGGTGAAGCCTCTGGGCAGCAGCAGTGGTGGATTGGACTGCAGGCAGAGGATCTCTTTATGAGACAATGGCTAGAGTTCTAGGGTCCTAGTCAGCTGGTCCAGCTGACTAGGCCTGCGGTGTAGAGGAGTGTGGCGACCTCTACACTAAAAAGCCTCCTGGGAACCAGTTGCCGGTGTGAGCTCCCCGTCCCTCCCAGCATAACAGCTGGTTCTTGTTTTCTCCTGAAAGATATGTCTTCCGTGGGCCATTAGAGGTTGTACCTCCCGGCTTCAAGGTGGAGTTTCTGAGGGTTTTTCTTATACTCCAGGAGTATTTCAGTTTTTTTGGTCTCTCAGGAATGGTGTCTGGTACTCTCTAGAGTTGATGGAGAACACCTGGTGACAGGTGCCACTGGCCAGGCCTCGAAAGGGTCGCAGAGTTGGGTTAGACGTTTCGGAAAGTGGGAACAAATTGCTGGTTCCTCTCCTCCCTTGCCAGCTCTGCTCTGAGTGACTACGCCGGCCCCGTTCTATGGGACAAAACTTCGAGGACAATAGCTGAAAAGCGCCGGGTTGTGAAAGTCTCTCTCGTGACCGAGGCTTAGGACAAGCGATTGGTCTTTGAGGCGTTTTCAAGACCCTGTGGGATCGAACTCCCAGTGTTGAAGGCATCTAACACAGCAGTATCTAATTTCCATGCACATTTTTTTTCCAACTCAATTTATGGTCACACTTTAAGTTATTTCGAAAGCGCTTTTAATATTTGCCCAAACTGTTAACTCGCTTAAATTTCTAACAATGCCTTCGAACCTTATGTGTGACGTCTGTCCCGGACGATTTGCAGCTCAGTTCTTCCAGCTGAGTAAAACTTGACGCCTCTGAGTTCAAAGATTACAACTTCAGAAGGCTGTGACTGAATGGAAAGTCAAATATAATAATCTTAAAAAGAAATTCGAAGCCCTTCATGAATTTGTTTCAAATAATGTGGCAGTGACTCCATCATCGATGGTGGAGAGGCCCTCCACCGAGACTGTGCCCTTTCCAGACGAATCTCCTGTATCACGGGAGGACGTGTTACCTGCCTCACAGGTTGACTCCCACCCTGCTTCACAGGCTAACCCCCAGCCTTCCTCACAGGACACCTTCCAGCCTGCCCCACTTAACGATTCTCTTCTTGCATCACAGGATGTCGGGTTCCAACCTGTAAGGAATGGAGCCAAACCGAAGCAGGCAACCAAAATTTTACTGACCCCCACTACCTTCAATAGGTTCCAGGTGCTGGCAGACACCATGGAGGATGAGTTTGAGACTCGCCTAGTTGGAGACTCCATGGTGCGTGGCCAGCTGGTCGAGTTCTGTGGTCGTTCATCAAACGGCCACAGATAACGTTACTGCTATCCAGGTGCCAGACTGGACGACATCACCGCAGCGTGCGATGATGTCACGAGAAATGCCGACCGAAACACCCTCTTTGTCATTCACGCGGGGACGAATGACGTAAAGACAACCCGTTCTGAGGAACTGCTTGAGATATACCGCCGCATGATCAAGCAGTATAAACATAAAACGGGTGTCAGTAACATCATAATCTCGGGAATCCTCCCGAGGGTCGGTGCCGAATCTAGCTTTTACAGTAAAGTATTCAGCACAAACAACAGACTTCATTCCCTTTGCTCACAAGAAAACGTCCAGTTCGCTAACTTGTGGAACAATTTTTACTACGATTCAGACTTGTTCCTTCCTGATGGCATCCACTTAAACCCTGTTGGAGCAGCCCGTTTCGGGAGGCTGCTCTGTAACCACCTACTTTCTTCTTCACAACCCTGATCCCTATATCATTCCAGTCCTCTCTCAGGTGTTCTCTCATTTTCCACCTCTCTAACTCTTTCCCCCAGGTGGACTTATTTCCATTTCCTTGCGTTATTTTATGTGTCCATCTTTCCTCGGTACTCTTTTCAATTTTATTTAAGAAACCCAACTTACCCTTTATAATTCTTCCCTTAAACGGGCTCCATCCCATATCCCCCCTGATCGCCTTTACTGATGCGCTCCTAGGAGCTCCTAATCCCCACCTGCCTACCGTGTTCTGAACCTTTTCCAGCTGTGTAATGTCCCCTTCTCTGTAGTGCGTTATTTCTGGTACATAGAGGCAATATGGTAGAGCTACTTCTTTCCACAGACTTCGCCCTACGTCATGTTATTTACTACTCTATTGCCTCCTTTTAGTATCATCCCTGACATCCTCCGTGCCTTCCCTTCATTCATATTCCTCAGTTTCTCACCTCCTATGCCTTCCTTGCTAACCTCGACCAGGCACGAACCTGTAGGAAACTCGCCTGTTTATAGTGTAGCTCTACTCGCTATAGACACTATGATGAGGAGGCCGAAGCATTGATTCTGGTAAAAAAAATATGATATTTGTATAACTGGTAGAAAGACTGAGACAAGACAGGCAGGACAGTAGGTAGGAAGACACCAACCGAAATGAGCGTAAGCCACTCCCATTGAGGTATATATGGGAAGCGAGGAGGGTGCTGAAGCCCGCCAAAGACCCTTTCCATGTCCTCACTTTCCGTTTCCCTATAGTATCATCAACACCAGAGAGTAGTTCAGCATACTCTCTAAAACCAGATCCTCTCTCTTTCCACACCACACTACGTTCACACAACATACACACCTTTTCCCAAAATTCAAATTGGCACAATTACGCTATGCCTCGGAGTCTCCGCCTTGGGGGGGGCACATATTCCCCCAGAAAGGACTCCCCTTCTGTCTTGATAACTCCTCGAACCTCTTTCTTCTCAGTTTCTGCAACATTCGCGGTCTTCGCTCTAATTTTGATTCTGTGGAACACCATCACTCCTCCTCTTAACTTCACCTTTTCTTCCTCACCGAAACACAGGTTTCTGAGGTTACTGACAGCAATCTCTACTCTGTTCCCTTCTACTATCTCTATTCTAAATTTCAATCCAGGTGGATGTTACGCCTACGTGCGCAATGACATCACTTGCTCTCATGCCCACGACCTTGACTCTTCAGAATTTTCCACCATCTGGCTAAGACTTCATTATCACTCTCTGACTAAATACATCTGTCTGTTTATCTCTCACCTAACTCTACTAACTATGTAAAATTATTTGACTACTTGAACTCTAAAGTGGAGCACATCTTGACCCACTCTCCCTTTGATCAAATCTCCATTCTAGGAGATAACAATGTTCACCACCAGCTTTGGATTTCATCCTCTTTCACTGACCAGCCTAGTAAACAAGCCTACAACTTTGCTTTCCTCAACAATCTAGAGCAGTTGGTTCAGCACCCTACACGAATTTCCGACCGTCTTGGAGACAGGCCAGACATACTAGACATCTTCCTTACCTCTAACCCTTCTACTCTCCGTCAAACTGTTCTCTCCGTCGGGCTCCTCCGATCACAACCTTATTTCTGTATCCTGTCCTATCGCTCCTGTGCACCCTATGGACCCACCGAAGAGGCGATGCTTCTGGCATTTTGCTTAATTTCGTTGGGACGACCTGTGAATGTACTTTTCCGATTTACCGTGGAATAATTACTGCTTCCAGGAGAGAGACCCCCCTGTGTGTGCCTAGCGCATCACTGGTGATTGTCTCTGGAATGGAGGCATACATTCCACGTACTTTCTCTACTCCTCATGCTAAAAAGCCTTGGTTTAATAACGCTTGTTCTCGTGCTATCAAAGATAGAGAGGCAGCTCACAAACGGTACCAAGGCCTTCGCACTCCTGCTAACCATGATCTTTATAATTCTGCCCGGAAACGTGCCAAATCTGTTCTTCGAGTTACCAAAACCTCTTTCATGAATAGAAAATGTCAAAACCTTGCTTTTTCTAATTCATCCCGGGACTTCTAGCACCTAGCCAAAAACATCTCCAATTTCACTTCTTTATCTTTCCCTCCTCTCCTTAATAACCCTGACGGCAGCACCGCCGTCTCATCTATCTCTAAGGCTGAACTCTTCTCTTAAACTCGCTGTAAAACTCCACTCACGACGATTCTGAACATATTCCTCCTATACATTCCCCCTCTGACTCCTTTATGCCTGTTATTAAGATTCTTAAGAACGATGTTTTCTATGCCCTCTTTAGCCTCAACTCTCAGAAGGCTTATGGACCTGATGGAGTGCCTCCTATTGTTATTAAAAAATGTGCTTCCGTGCTGACACCCTGCCTGGTCAAACTCTTTCGTCTCTGCCAATCAACATCTACCTTTCCTTCCTGCTGGAAGTACCCCTTCATACAACCTGTGCCTAAGAAGGGTAACCGTTCCAATCTCTCAGATTACCGCCCTATATCTTTACTTTCCTGTCTATCTAAAGCTTTTGAATCAATCCTTAATTAAGATTCAAAAGCATTTTTCCACTATTGACCTTCTATCTGATTACCAGTATAGGTTCCGCAAGGGGCGTTCTACTGGCGATCTTGTTTTCTTAACTGACCTAGCCGTTTCGGTGAAACTTTATCAGTTGTGCTGGACATATCGAAAGCTTTCGATAGAGTCTGGCACAGGTGATTGCTTTCTGAACTGCCCTCTTTCTGATTCTATTCTTCTCTCTGTTCCTTTATCTCCGGTTTCCTTTCCGGCCGTTCTATCTCTGCGGTGGTAGACGGTCACTGTTCTTCCCCTAAACCTATCAACAGTGATGTTCCAAAGGGCTCTGTCCTATCACCCACTCTCTTCCTGTTATTCATCAATGATCTTCTTTCCATAACAAACTGTCCTATCCACTCATACGCCGACGACTCCACTCTGCATTATTCAACTTCTTTCAATAAAAGACCATCACAACAGGTAGTACATGACTCCAGACTGGAGGCTGCAGAAATTTTAGCCTCAAACCTTGCTATCATTTCCGATTGGGGTAGAAGGAACCTTGTATCTTTCAATACCTCAAAAACTCTATTTCTCCACCTATCAACTCGACACAATCTTCCAAACACCTATCCCCAATTCTTCGACAATACTCAGCTATCACCTTCTTCAACACTAAATGTCTATCATTAACTCAAAATCTTAACTGGAAACTTCACATCTCCTCTCTCACTAAAACAGCTTCCTTGAGGTTGGGCGTTCTGTATCGTCCCCGTCAGTTCTTTCCCCCCGCACAGTTGATATCCATATACAGGGGCCTTGTCGGCTCTCGTATGGAGTATGCATCTCACGTGTGGGTGGGATCCACTCACACAGCTCTTCTGGACAGAGTGGATACTAAGGGCCGCTTTCACAGTCACGTTTGTTTGTGTTGATCCGCTACCAACAAGAAATCCGATTTCACAGTCGTCTTTCCCGGCGCTGTTTGTTTGCATCAGTACCAAAGATTTGAACCTCTGGTAACGGAGCTCTGGTAGCCAGGGGCTCCCAGTGGAGCTTACCAATGACATTAATTAGTAAATAATACAAATTCTTGCTCTCAAATGGTTATATTATTTATTTGAATAGATGTGAAAAAAAATTAAACAATACATAAACGCGTTGCACGGCTTCAAAGGTAGTATAAGAAAAAAAAAATAGAAGAATTTGAATGACATGAACTCACTTCACGTTCTGACCAGTAAACGTCCTGCTGATAATTTCAATTTGATTGATTGATGGTTTATTGTTGCAAAATACACAATAAAGGAGAAGGGAGGACTTCAATAGTAGAATGGGGTAAGTGGGCCCTTCCAGGGGTAAGTGGGCCCACTTTAAAAAAAAATTGTTAATAATTTTTGGTATATATTTTTCTTTTTAGGTTACAGCCATTAGAAAGTGGTACAATTAAGGAATGAACACACCAAATTTGAAGCCTCTACAGCCAACTGGTGGTTAGTTATATTTCATTATGTAAATTGATATATTTTGGAATTTTTCAGACAGGGAAATACAATTAACATGCAGGCATCGAAAAAATTATTTGACTGAACTGAAATTTTGACAAGGATCTACAAATATCCTAAGGTTGGTTGTACATAAATATTAGGTAGATTAAATAAATAGGCAGGAGTGTAGAGCCTCCAGGGCAAATGGACCCACCCCAACTCAAGTTTTGATTATTTTTACAGAAACTTTATGAATTGATATTGGCCTGCCTAAAGCCATGATTGGGGACAACCTAGCCTCTCACATGTCTGCTGACATTCTTGCCAAGTGTGAGGAGCATAACATCAAGTTCATGATGCTTCCTCCAAATAGCACACATCTCCTTCAGCCTTTAGATGTTTGTGTATATGGTCCCATGAAAAAGGCATGGTGAAATTTTTTAAAAGAATGGAAGTCTGGCCCTAATAGGCATTTCACCACCTTGCCAAAACAATGATTCCCATACCTTCTTCTGCAACTCTGCAATGGCATGCCCAACATGAGTGAATTACTTGTTAAGTCCTATGCAACCACAGGAATTCATCCTTTAGACAAATCACGAGTGCTGAAAAGGCTGCAGCACCAAGGTGAGTCACCAGCAACAAATTTGGTCAGTCCCTTGATCATTGATCACATAAAAGAATTGCGATATGCAGCAAACACAAAGCCAAATGCTGTTGTTAGGTCAAAAAGACTTTTGGTGTCACCTGGCAAAAGTGTTACTACTGCAGATGTCACGGTTCTAAGTCGACATGCAGCAGGTCCATCAAGAGCAGTACACCAGCTGCATCCTACTAAAAACAATAAACAAGGTCACCAACACCTGATTCTAGTACCTCTGAGTACACTCTTTCTGACATTGAACCTATTGAGCCTGATGATGATGTTGTATGCGAGGCAGAGGGTACCAGCAATGCAGCTGAGACCATGTCATTAGAACAGGGTGATTATGTTCTGATCAGGTTCTCGATAAAAAAGCACCTATTCCATTATGTAGGAATAACGGAAAAAAGGATTTCCAGTGATATTTGGAGCCTCAATTACTTGAGAAACAAACACAGTGGTGACAGAAAGCACTTCTGCTTTGATAAACCTTTAAATCCTGATATTTTGGACACTAATTTACATGATATTAATAACAAATTACCCAAACCAACATTTGTAAAGAACAAAATGATGTTCTCTGCCTCTCTATTCACTGGAGTGATGGTGAGATAGGCACCTGATTTGTGCTTGAATGTGCTTTTATTTGGTGTCGGCCCACACTTTAAAGCTTGGGGTAAGTGGGCCCACCTTGAACACATGTACCTCCATATATATGATATGCAAAAGGATTTCATTACTGTCACAGATAGTCATAGTTCTGTTCTACTTATTCAAAGACAAAAACTTTCAAAATGTCTGTTACTTTTAATTTGACATTGAGAAAAACTCTAAAAAGCGGGCCCACTTACCCCATTCTACACTTGTCACCATTATTCACCTGTTATGCCTTCTTTGTCAGACTCGTATTATTCTAGTTAGCCTAATATGTATGCATAGGGCATATATATATATATATATATATATATATATATATATATATATATATATATATATATATATATATATATATATATATATATATATATATATATATATATAACAAAATCAGCCCTATTAAGTAAATAATAAATGTGAAGTGTCAATAATAAATAAATGTAACTGATACAGGTGAAGAGTGTCTTGCTGACATATGCTAATATAAGAAAACTTTAATTAATACTTCTCACCATTATTTCACCTTTTCCGCCTAGGAAATATTAGGCTATCAGCAGATTTGAGCATTCTTTCATCATTCTTTCATCATATCTATTCTTCACAATTACTCTTTATATTTATTCTTCACGTTTTACTTTTGTACGTTTATTTTCATATTACTCCTTCATAATCCTCCGCTCAGCTGATGTAATGTTGACATTTCCCGCCGCTCCGGCATACCAACACTGCCGAATCACGCGCCTTCGTTTTGTCATGATCGTCTCCACGCTGGTAGTCGCCGATACCACGAAAACAGCGACTGTGAAAGCAGATCGAGGCGATGGTAATGCCTGTTACCAGGATGGTAGGGCCTTTGGTTAGGGTGCGTATCAGACGACTGTGAAAGCGGCCCTTAGGCTCTTCGTCTCATCAGCTTTCATCTTCTTATGGTTAGTCTTTTACTTCTTAAATTCCGTTGCGATGTTGCCTCTCTTTCTATCTTTTATCGATATTCTCACGCTGACTGCTCTTCTGAATTTGCTAACTGCATGCCTTCCCCCCTCCTGCGGCCTCGCCTCACACGACTTTCTGATCAAGCTCATCCCTATACTGTCCAAACCCCTTATGCAAGAATTAACCAGCATCTTCACTCTTTCATCCCTCACGCTGGTAAACTCTGGAACGATCTTCCCTCATCTGTATTTCCTCCTGCCTACGACTTCAAGTCTTCCAAGAGGAGCGTTTCAGGATACCTCTCCTCCCGAAACTGATTTATCTTTTTGGCCACTCTATTCAGGAGCAGTGAGTAGCGGACTTTTTTATTTCATTATTGTTCTCTTTTTTTTTTACGCTCTTGCACTGTCTCCTCTGCTGTAAAAAAAAAAAAGAAAAAAAAAAACTCCAGGCGGCACGAGGACGGCAGCAGCGACGCACACGGGACGGGAGCGAGACACGTCCTCCTTCACCCACAGCCGCCAGCAGACTCGATGATGCGTTCGAAGATCCTTCAGAACTGCAGGGTTTACCGGAGTGCTGAGTTATTTGCAACTTACCATAGGCTTGTTGTTGCAACACTCAAGCTTCATGTCAGGACAAGAAGAATCTCGAAATGCAACTCTACTGTGTTCCATCTCGAGAGATTGGAGGACCTGGCATGTATGCAGTGACAGTCTCAAATCGGTTTGAAGTGCTCGGCACCTTGGAGGACCCTGTAGAACGGTGGGATACCTTCAAACGCGAGACTCTGCAAGCTGCCGAGGAGTGCACTGGAGAGCGCCCGAGATATAGGAGTGGCTTTGCCTCGGTGGAGACGCTAGACTCTAGAGTCTAGAGTATATCGAGGGGAATCGCGCTGCCATACTTGCTGGGAACCGGGACCAATACAGGGCTCTGTCACGTAGGACTAGAGCACTCCTGAGGAGTGACAAGGAGAGGTATGCCAGGGGTCTCGCCGAGGAGGTCGAGGGCCCTTTAAATGCGACTGACCTCCGACCTGCTTACCGAGCCCTGAAGAAGCTCCGCTCCACGTCTTCCTCTCAGGTGAGTGCTATCCGAACAGCTGACGGCTGCCTCGTGTCGGACATGGATGGGGAGAGGGCTCGTTGGGCTGAGTACCTTGAGTAGCTGTACATGGCAGACCCTCCACGTGGGCAGCGTACAATTGCTGGGTTGCAGGTGGAGGATGTTTACCCACCATTGACAGCCCACCCTCTTTGGTTGCGGTCAGAGAGGCTGTGGCTAAGTTGAGGGGTGGAAGGCACCTGCGCCTGGAACATCAGCGCAGGGCTGCCCAAAGCTGGAGGTGAGGCCATGATCCACAGGTTGCATGCGGTCTTGACTGCCCTATGGCAGTCCGGTACCATTCCTCCTGACTGGAAGGGGGTTGGTGGTCCCTATCTGGAAAGGGAAAGGGGGGCTGCCAGGACTGCAACATCCACTGTGGTATTACACTGCTCAGTGTGCCAGGCAGGGTGCTTGCCCACCTATTGCTGCTGAAGCTGCAGAGACATGAGCAGTCTGGGTTCACGCCTGTTAAGTCGAACACTGACCGTATCTAGGCACTCCGCGTACTGGTGGAACGCTGACGTGAGTTTCGACAGGGACGCTTGCAGCCTATGTCGATCTCATGAAGGCGTTCGATTCAGTGCAAGGTGAGGCACTTTAGGAACTTCTGCGACTTCATGGGATTCCTGCGAGGACTATTGGTTTGCTGACTGGTCCATATTCTGAGACAGAGAGTGCTGTGAAGTGTGTGTGGGGGGGTTGTCCAGCTTCTTTCCCGTGAATGCGGGAGTGAGGCAGGGTTGTGTCCTTGCCCCATCGCTTATCAACACTTGTGTGGACTGGGAACTGGGCAGATTGAATGATTGATTATTGGATCGTTGTGTCTTGGCGCCGCAACTGCAGAGTTGTGGACCAGAGTCATTGCGGAGCATCCATTGGCAATACCAGGGTCACTGACCTTGTTTTTGCTGATGATGCAGTAATCCTAGCGAAGTCGCTGGAGGTTTTGGTGATGGCTCTCGGGGCACTGCACGAGGAGGCAAAGCCCTTAGGACTTCAGGTCTCCTGGGCCAAGACCAAGGTACAGATGTTTGGAGGCTTGCTGGATGACACAGTACAGTCTGTTCACGCGTGTGGCGAGGACGTTGAGATCTCAGAAAGTTTCACGTATCTTGGTAACGTAGTTCATAACAACGGTGAGTCAGGCCAAGAAGTCTGACGGCGAATTGGTCTGGCCCACGATGTTATGGACTTGCTCAACACGAGTATATGGCGTTGTCGATAGCTGTGCAGAAAGACAAAGATCCGGATCTTCAAGTCCATTGTGCTCCATGTCTTACTCTATGGTTGTGAAACATGGAGACTTGGAGAGGCGGATTAATGCCTTTGGTAATAAGTGTCTACGCAGAATCATGGGATATCGCTCGAATGACTGTGTCAAACCGGCGACTACACCGTAAGACTGATTCGACATATATTACCTGCATATTTCGTCTATGCCAACTCCGGCTATACGGACACGTGGCACGTTTTCCGGAAGCTGATCCTGCTTCTCGGGTTGTCTCTGTAAGAGACAATCCAATGTGGAGGAGGCCAAGGGGATGCCCACGGAGTTCGTGATTTTAGCAAGTCGATAGATCCTGCCGGGAGGTACTCGGGTTTGGAAGGGGGCCAGCATGGAGACTCGCCCCCCGGCATAGCCCCACTGTTTGATTGATTGAGTCATCAAACAGAGCTGTGAGGATAGTGCTAGTTCATAGGCGATAACGTTTTTGATGTTCACATTTCTAGAACTGTCTTGTAGTCCAATAACTCTTGAGAAGAAGAATTATATATCATACATGACTGTATGGCCAACTTTTATTCCCTTTCTTATCACGGACATGGTGGCGACTCTTTTTTCAATATTGTTCCATATCAATTTGGCAAATATTTATGAACTCAGGAAGCAGCTCCTCATCAATGCTTAATGCCTTCTCAACATTCACTGACCGTATCCTAGCGCTTGGCCTACTGGTGGAGCGCCGACGTGAGTTTCGACAGGGGATGCTTGCAGCCTATGTCGATCTCAAAAAGGCGTTTGATTCAATGCATCGTGAGGCACTCTCGGAACTGCGACTCCGTGGGATTCCTGCGAGAACTATTGGTTTGCTGACTGGCCTGTATTCTAGGACAGAGAGTGCTGTGAAGTGTGTGGGGGCTTGCCCAGCTTCTTTCCCGTGAATGCGGGAGTGAAGCAGGGCTGTGTCCTTGCCCCATCGCTTTCCAACACTTGTATGGACTGGGTACTGGGCAGATTGAATGATTGATTATTGGATCGTTGTGTCTTGGCGCCGCAACTGCAGAGTTGTGGACCAGAGTCATTGCGGAGCATCCATTGGCAATACCAGGGTCACTGACCTTGTTTTTGCTGATGATGCAGTAATCCTAGCGAAGTCGCTGGAGGTTTTGGTGATGGCTCTCGGGGCACTGCACGAGGAGGCAAAGCCCTTAGGACTTCAGGTCTCCTGGGCCAAGACCAAGGTACAGATGTTTGGAGGCTTGCTGGATGACACAGTACAGTCTGTTCATGCGTGTGGCGAGGACGTTGAGATCTCAGAAAGTTTCACGTATCTTGGTAACGTAGTTCATAACAACGGTGAGTCTGGCCAAGAAGTCTTACGGCGGATTGGTCTGGCCCACGATGTTATGGACTCGCTCAACACGAGTATATGGCGTTGTCGATACCTGTGCAGAAGGACAAAGATCCGGATCTTCAAGTCCCTTGTGCTCCATGTCTTACTCTATGGTTGTGAAACATGGAGACTTGGAGAGGCGGATTAATGCCTTTGGTAATAAGTGTCTACGCAGAATCATGGGATATCGCTCGAATGACTGTGTCAAACCGGCGACTACACCGTGAGACTGATTCGACATATATTACCTGCATAGTTCGTCTATGCCAACTCCGGCTATACGGACACGTGGCACGTTTTCCGGAAGCTGATCCTGCTTCTCGGGTTGTCTCTGTAAGAGACAATCCAATGTGGAGGAGGCCAAGGGGATGCCCACGGAGTTCGTGGTTTTAGCAAGTCGATAGATCCTGCCGGGAAGTACTCGGGTTTGGAAGGGGGCCTGCATGGAGACTCGCCCCCCGGCGTATGCCCCCACTGTTTGATTGACTGAGTCATCAAACAGAGCTGTGGGGATGAGTGCTAGTTCATAGGCGATAACGTTTTTGAAGTTCACATTTCTAGAACTGTCTTGTAGTCCAATAACTCTTGAGAAGAAGAATTATATATCATACATGACTTTATGGCCAACTTTTATTCCCTTTCTTATCACGGACATGGTGGCGACTCTTTTTTCAATATTGTTCCATATCAATTTGGCAAATATTTATGAACTCAGGAAGCAGCTCCTCATCAATGCTTAGTGCCTTCTCAACATTCACTGATGATATAACAACGTAACCAGTGGCTAAGTTGGCAAGTTGATCTGGGTCTGCATCATGACTGAGATGGTGGATACACATATCTATTATCTTTCTTATCACTCTCCATCGAGCAACTGACTCTTCTTTGTGAGTCCTCTGGAATCTTTCATCAGCTGTCTCACCTCTCATGCCAGCCAACTAGCTGCACACATGACGGCTGAGAGCCCATGTTTTCAAGGTTTCTGGATTGAGTGTGACTCCAACAATTTCAGCTCGCCAGTGCCCATACCTCATGAAGGTTGATTCTATGAACATGTCACTCCAGATGCCATTCCATAACCCCTCCATATGCCGCATGACATGTTTGCCATTCAGGAAATGAGCAAGGATATCTGATGGTAGTCTCCCAATCGTTCTCAGGTAGATCAAAAGTGATCTGGCATTGTTCGAGTGCCCTGCAGCAAAGCCATATACTATCATTGCTTTCACACACTCTGCATGCAGGGACCAATCTGCCTCTCTGCTTTGACATATGCCATCATGATGAAGACAGGCTTTATAAGGTAGTCAGTCCATACCCTACATACTCATGATTGCTCTATTTTCCAAATTCTCCATGGGGTCATCACACTTGACTAAAGTGTCTTGAAGGATTGGTTCAAGGATTACTTCTGCCACCATTCTTCAAGTACGTGAAGACTGTGGGAACTCCTTGCCTGTGAACATTTTATTTAAGTTATATAATTAAGATTTTTTATTTCCCACTTCTGGATAGCGACACAAGCAACAAAAAACAGTCCAGCAAACGAGGGAGCAAAAAAAAAAAAGATAATTATAATCAAATAAAGCTAGTCCTGTACTGTAAATTGTTCAACGCTGACTGATGTCCATCAGGTTGATTAATAATGTTGGGTGTGTACACATTTTGGGCCTATAAAAAAAAATATACCCATATGCAAGGTTAGGCAAAAAAAAAACCTCCGGCTGCCGGACTAGAGGGCAAAACATAAGAAAACAAACAAAAAATAAAGATAGAATAAAAAGCCCGCAAAACGCTACAAATGCAAAAACAAATTGAGTTATGTTGAGAAGAGGTAAATTTAGGATGGAGAGGTGTCTTGATACTACCCTAATTGATTGTACATCCAGTTCTCATTATTTTATGCTACCAATTACCCCACCTTTACCTGTACACATATACCTGACTGCCTCACTGCCACCCTCCCGTCCCTTGGTAACTGGTATGGGAAACATGATGGAGACTGCTGCTATTGATGATGTTGTATGTATCGTGGAAAGTGATAGGCTATCCTGTTTGTTGATATTGTTGACATGGTTATTTGCTTGAGGTATCAGTTATTTGTTTCATGAAACAGTGATAGTCTACTGTTTGTTGATAGTGTTATTTGCTCAGTATACTTATTATTTGTTAAATGATACATGTTTTTGTTGCATAATTAGGCCCGTCGTCTCAGATGCTGACGGCTCTCACATTCACTATTTCAAAAGGGCGAAAAAGAGATGAATCGGGTTCTCATATTTTTTTTATTTTCACGTCCATAGTACATAGTACATAAGACGAGAATAGTGGACATCACTTTATTGAAGATGAATAATCTTTGGAATACTTGTCAACAACGAACAGAACAACATGCCAGTGATTCAGTGAACATAACTTAACTTCATGAAAGTCAATTTTCTAAGCTATAACTCTTTAAATGACGCTCATATAGTGCAATACATTTTTTTTTTCGTGTGTGTGTTAGTACAATTATTAATAAAATGATTTCGTGAAACAATCCTTAATACTCTTCAACACATACAACATTATTAAGAAAACGTTCATTATGCATCCATATTCACATAACAATAAACGGTAAACAAGTAGGCTAATCCTTATAGATTCATATTTCGGTGGTGGTGAGGAAGGTGGTGGTGGTGCTGGAAGTAAGGCGGTGGTGTAAGATTGCTCCCTTCCTATAAGAGGGAGCACGGGCCTTTGCCAGAGGCAGTGGACTGAGTGGAACGCCAGCACTCGCCGAGCGAGCAACTCTCCTGGGGTCATACTTATAAAGATATTGTGTGTTTGACGTAAGTATCGCCATAACTAGGTGAAAAAGTTGTGGCTCTCACCATAAGATTCAGATTTCATTGCTACCAACCACGGCGAGGTACCTTATCAGCTCAGTTCTTTCATATCAATATTTAGGCTAAATAACACCGAAAAATTATGAAAACTATTTACTAAAAATACACTACATCCGTTATAAAATTGTTTTAGAAGGTAATGATGAAATTTGTAAATATGATGGCATTGCTTATGTAGGCCCCGTTAAAACTAGTGAGCAAAATGGCAGAGAATTCAACAACTTCCGCCGCGTCTGCTGCTGCTGCTTCACCTTCCCCTCTCTCCGCCGAGTTCGGCGAGCGGAGGAGGAAAGATAACTGGGCTCAGGAGGAATTGCTCCTCCTAGCCCAGTTATTTCAAGAGCGCAAGGCGCTCATCAAAGGAGACTTCACCGTCTGCAATACCCGGGAAGGCGGCTGCCTGAAGGCGATTGTAGATAGCCTTACAGAGGCCTTTCCCTGGGCAGAACCATCAAGGACTGCCAGAAGAAGTGGCAGTCCCTGTAGTCCACGGCGAAAAAGAACATCTCCGCCCACAAACAAGCGGTCACTGCCACAGGTAAGAAATGTTTCCATGTTTCACGACCTAAAATTATTAGTCAAACATTACACTACGGTACACTTCCACTTTAGAAAAAGCAGTGGCAGGTAAAAGGTGAGACGTATCCAACTTTATGTAGCAGACTAACATAATATTAGGCAGGCCCAACAAAACTTACCAGTAACATGATCATCTACATATTAGTAGGTATTTTACAATTTCCCCTTACTCATCCTTAGTCATTTTCCTGTCTCAAGTTTACCTTGCAGTATTACTGAATCAATAGTTTTAGAATACATGATAATTATTTTTATGAGACTCATGGACACTAATGAAAACCAAAAGTGATGGTCAGTATAACACCCATAGGACTCATAAAATCTGAACCTCCCCAGTCAGATTACTCTAATAGCATAGACCTTTACAGTACTACTACCTGTAAATCATTATACGTGAAGAGGTTGCATAAGGGAAATAAAATTCATATGAATTGTTTTCAAGTAGTATTGTCTGGCACGTGTAGTATTTAAGGTTGTGGCTGCCTGCCTGCCTCTGGTGGAACATGTGGTTGAAGGGAGTAGATAAATTTCACCCACATTTTACTAGAAAATGCTCTTAAATTTGTTCCTGTACAAAATTCTATATTTTTTTATAAGAAAATGGATGTTGTTAAGGCATGTAACTTACATATTGCCTCTGAAAAAAGATCCTTAACCTTAAAGAAAAAAACTTAAATCCATTATTAGAAAACAAAAGAAGGAAATTGTACTGTTGTAATCACTTCAGTCCTTGATCATCTACCCTTTTCATCTACCATGATCAACACTAGTGCAACAAGTATTTGGTATTGTTATGCTGTATTTAATGTGCATCTGTAAAAGTTTCAATGGCAGCATGAACATGCATGTTGATAGACTTGAAATCAAAATGAATGCCAGAGTACAAGTTGTTCTTCCAAAAGTGTACTACAAACTTTTACAGCCATTGTAAAATAAGTCATATGCTTGCATTTTCATTGTTGACATTATTACATTCACTTATGAGCCACCTGCTTCTCCCCTCATAACCGTCAGCTTCGAGGATCAAAGGTATGGGCTACTTCACCACTTAGGATTGTATTCTCGGGTTACCTGCTTAGTTTATTAGCATAATGAGAAATAAATTAACCCCTCGCTTTTACGGAAATCAACAAACTTTTCTGGTACAGTCCTGTGTCTGCGGGAATTCACTGATACAGTTTGACAGGTGAGGGGTTTGGTTCCTTAGTGGCCCGGCAGAAATTATACGCCCTATTGTAAACACTTTCATTCTTGTCCTTTGGTGAATCCCCTTTCATCTGCAGTCATGAATATATATTTTTAGTTACAATAATGAACACCAAAAGATAACTTTAAGCTCGTATACCAAACAAAGTTTGGATATATATGACAAGTTTGAACCACTCAGACTACTGGATGTTAAGATGCGTCACCTCCTTTCCCCCTTTTAGTTTGTTATAGAGAGGGTTTATCAAATTGCAAAATTGCATGATTACTTAGCATAAGGAAACATATTTGTCAAACTGGACTGTAATAGATTTGCACACGTCCATGATTGTCCGGGACCCACAGAAGGTATATGTAAGGTGCCATGGAAATAACTTCAAAATTGAGTTTTTTTATATTTTTTTTTTACCATGCGTGACTGCACATGCTCTCAGTGCTCTCAGTCACACAGCAAAGTTGTTATAATAAAAGGTTTCAGTAGGAATTCATGAAGTTAAATTTGCTGCTGTGCATTAGCATATATTTGGACTATTTTTGTTTTATTTAATTTTCATACTATATCTGGAGATCAATTTGAAATTATTTTCTTCCTCATTTGGAGTTTCCTAATTCAATTTTCAGTGTGCTTACCACAAACTAATTGCATTTATTTGTTGCATAAAAGTATGAATAAAAATTTAGTAAATCAACACTTACCGTGTATTATTTTAAAATTAATTTAATAATTCAGTGGATGTAGTGCCAGCATTAACTAAAAATGGTATACGTTAATATTTATTATGATTCTGAACATATTAATACTTTTTCAACATACATCTTTTTCACTTAACCAGCAGGCTACTTGAGGAGGAGGAGGAGGAGGAGGACGACCTCGTGCCTGTGCTGTCTGGCCCCAGAGTTCTCCCCTGTACAAGTCACCACCTTCACTGCTGCTGCTGCTGCATCTTCCTCCACCCCTCAGGCAGTTCCACAGCCAGCTCAAAGCTTCCTTCTTGCTGATAAAGAAGAAGCCCTTCACCTTACTAAGAAGAGGAAGCTTGAACTGGCTATCTTAGAGGAGGAGCTTGCCATCAGAGCAGCAGTTCGGCGGGCAGAAGAGGCCAAGGTAGCCACCGAAGAGGCCAAGGCAGCCACCGAAGAGGCCAAGGCTGCCTATTATGAGGCCCTCACCAAAAAACTTGGTTAATGGGAACAAGCTTGGCTTGGCAGCTTCTGCATCAATTATGATGAGATCAGGTACGCGACGGTTTCATATTATAAAATCAGTTAACATTTCTATGGGATATTTACGTTCCTGTTTACCGTGTCATCAGCATTTTTAATTATTGTAATTAGTAAAACCACTTCAACAATCGTCTGTTTATAAGCTAACAGCTTCCTTTTCTTTGTATAAGCTAAAAGTTTATACACAAACGATTGTAGAAGTGGTTTTAGTAATTGCACAATAATAAAATATGCCGATGACACGGTAATTGTTGGTAGAATATTAAATGATGAATGTAATGAGTACGTTCACCTTTTCACTGACTGGTGCAAATCAAATTTTCTGGAACTTAACGTAAATAACCCAAAGAAATGTTAATTGATTGTAGAATAAGAAACCGTCACGTACCGGATCTCATCATAATTGATGCAGAAGCTGTAGAGAGGGTGAAAGTATAAATATGGAGCTGCCCTGTGTAGGCCACTCGGCCTCTTGCAGTTTCCCTATGTTCTTATGTTCTTATTTGGGTTTAATGATTAACAGTGATTTAAAAGGTAGCAGAAATACAAACATGGGAGTGAATAAATGTGATAGCTTCATTTTGAAAAATTTACACATATGTTAAAAGATAACAAGTAGGTTGAGTGCAGAAGCAAATTAAATCAACAAAATTAATCATGGAGGAACATTGAATCAGGTGGACATAACCATGGAAGAGGTAACCCATCACCTCCACTCCTGCTGCTACATTAGTTCTAGGAGAAACTGGCAGGTGGGAGAGTGGCGGCCAGAGGGGCCAGCCAAGGTCAGTACCGCCTCGCATCTTGCCACACACACTCCAACACGTTTCGCTTCCTCTCATAGGTCAGCTATTTACTAACTTAAAATTAATTTATTTAGATAATTTGATAATCCAATAAGGTCATAGTGTCATGATTGTTTAGTTTGTATAATAATAACAAAGGTTTTGTATACATACCACAACACTTGACAAATTTGGAATACAACATTGTCAAGTGTCATCATGATGATCTTACTGGAGAAGTAATAGTGCAAGACGTGCCAGGATCTCTTGAGCTCCACATTGAAAGTAAAACCAGTACAGCAGAAGACTCTACGTCCAAAAATCTTCCAGATCAAGGAAAAGAAAGCTATGTGAATCGCAGCCAAACTGGAGATATAAACAACTACAATACTACAAGGTGAAGCAACGAGGAAGAACTTACGAGGACAATTTGCAGAAAATGAAGGAAGAAATGGAGCATCTCACCCCTCTGGAACTGTTCGAGTCAATAATGTCTCCAAATATTTATGATCATATTATAAAAGAAACAGTGTGCTATGCAACTGCATGCAAAAACAAAGGTGACTTTGTGTTTACTGTAGAAGAGCTAAAGTGTTTCATAGCAATCTTGCTTTTTTTTATCATATCACAAACTACCAGCAGAGAGACACTATTGGTCAAAGGAAGAGGATCTGGGAGTGTCTTTGGTGAAAAAAACAATATCTCGCAATAGATTTCAGATTATAAAAGGCGTTGTCCACTTTTGTGACAATGCAGTGGCTGAAAGCAATAAATCAGATAAGGGGTTCACAGTAAGAAATCTTATTACATTACTTCAAGAAGCATTCATATAATTTGTAGTATTTGAGCCTTGCATCTCTGTTGATTAAATGATGGTAAAGTACTATGGGCACAATAGTTTAAAACAATTTATTTAGGTAAAACCTGTTAGATTTGGCTACAAACTATGGGCACTTTGTGGAACCTCAGGGTATTGCTACAACTTTGACCTTTATTGTGGTAAGAACTCTGAACTTGATGGGAATGAGGACTTATTATTAGGTTCAAAGGTAGTACTGCGAATGTTACAGGCCGTAGCTGATCCAGAATCTCATTCATTATTTATTGATAACTATTTTACTACCTATGACTTATTAGTACACCTAAGAAATCTTGGATATCAGGTGACAGGAACATTGAGGGAGAATCGTTTGAAACAGTGTCCCCTGGAGTCCTCATGTGCTATGGAAAAGAAACCATGAGGGGTATATGACTACAGGTTCGACACAAATGAGGAAATTCTTATGATAAAGTGGTTTGATAACAAATGTGTGACAGTTGGAACTAATTATGATACAGTAGAGCCTCTTGCAAAAGTTCAGCGTTGGCTGAAACATACCAAGACAAAGAGAAGTGCTCCACAGCCAAATGCAATGTTCAAATATACCAAACACATGGGCGGGGTTTATCACCACGACTGGTTAGTAGGTAAATATTCTGTCAATTCGAAAAAAGAAATGCTACTGGCCCTTATTCACGCGATTCATAGATATGGCAGTGTTGAATTCATGGGTCATTTACAGGATGTTACATCAAGGAGACAACAATGCACAGCTGAGTGTTTTAGACTTCAAACGAGCTATCTGTGTACCATATATGAAATTAAGCTGCATGGAAGTGACAATGGGACGACCCTGTAGTGCTTTGACATCTTGCACAAGTGTTACTGATGTTCGGTATGATGGCAAAGACCATATAATTGAGAAGAGGCAAAAGCAGCAACGATGTCAAAACAAAACATGTACAGCTAAGCCAAGAACATATTGTTATAAATGCAATGCTACTCTATGTGTAGAGTGCTTCGGCTCATATCATCAGAGAAGATAAACTCTTCATAGAATAAAAGCAATTTTTAGTTCATGCTTCTGTTTGAAATATCATCACGGCTTGGAAAGATGTTGTGAATTTCAATTATCATACCATACTATTACCAAGATGTTATAATTGCTCCAGTCATATAACTTTGTCTTCAAATCAGGATACTTTTCTGTAAGCTTTGTAATCTCACTTGTAGTCTTATTATCCCAGTGTCCTCATTTGAGGACAGCTTATTGTAAGCTTACTATTATAAATATTTTTATTTTTTTTAGCATTTATTATTATTCTTAACCCATTATTTTACAGTATTCTACAAACAAACTCAGTTTATTTCAAAAATAAAAAAGTTGGGATGTAATGGGTTAAACACATACATCATTATATAGAGAGCGTTCATTATACATCCATATTCATCAACCATACACTACATTAATAAAAAGTAGGCTATTTCTGTTAAATTGATACTGTTTAAAACACGTAAAGCATTATTAAGGAAGCATTCATTGTGTACTTCCACATTCATTAATCATATACAGCACTTATAAAAAGTAGGCTTGTAGCAGTCACCGCTCAAATTCCGTGTTCCTTCCCCTCAGTGACAAGAAAATGGGGTGCTGCAAAGAGAGACTAAGATTCTCAGTGTTTTCATGTAATGTCCATCGTCACTGTGTCTGCCAGTCTGTCTTGTCGCGTCTTCATCGTTAACTTTCCTTGTATTCGTTTACCTTTGACTGTCCGTCCACGTTCTCTTGTCGTCCACCGTTACACATTGTTCCACACATACACCAACACTTAAATGTTAACCTACACAAACAACATTCACACAAACGCATACACAAACAAACACCTATCATATGTGTTGTCCTTGTCGTGATGAGCTCTGTAAGTTTTGTCCAATAAAGTAACCCTGGCGGATATGACTTTCTCTATCCGTGAACCGATTAGCACTTAGAACACTCGCTACCATCAACAATTGGTGACCCTGCAGTGTTGCTATGGTTCAAGGTGGCTTATAGCCGGTGCCGTTTTAAGGGCACTCTCTCCTAGAGTGGAGGACCTGGGCAGGGTAACTTGTCCATTCGTCCGCCCTCTCCTGGGGCAAAAATCCTCACCTCCATTCGGGGTTCGTGGGGCTGAGCACTCAGGTCGGGAGAAACATTACGCCATAGGCGTAGTTGCCACCTTCAGGGTTCTCCCCCGCCCTCCCCCTGGCGCCTTCTGCGCCTTTTCCAGGCACCCTCTGTGCGCCTCTTCCAGGCACCCTCTGTGCTTCTCCCGGCGCTCACCCACCCACCCCCACCCTTCCTCCTCCCTGCTTTTCTGCTGGTCCGGCGACTGAGACACGCACACCGTGTGACACACTACACAGACTCAGTGAACACTCAAACACAGTGCGACACATTACTGAGACACAGTGCCACACACTCAGTGTACACGCCACATACAGACTCTAGTGTACACGCCACACACAGACTCAAGTGTACACGCTACACACAGACTCAGTGTATACGCCGCCACACACCACACAGACTCAGAGACACGCAAACACAGTGTGACACCCCACTGGGATTACTAGCTGCCCCCTGGATTAACCACCGCCTCCTGGATCTACCACCGCCGTCTTGGATTATCCTACACTTGTGGATCCTTGTGTACAGTGCAGTGTGTCCAGCAACAGTTCAGTGCAGCACGTCCCCAGCAACAGTTAGTGTCACAGTGTTACCCACTAAGCGTACAGTGTTGTGTTACAGTGCCTTTTTGAACACTGGTTCACTCCCCGAGCCACAGAGGCCCTGGCACGTGCCAGCGCCTACAGTACACGCAGTTCGTTTTACTCTCACGGACTGCCGCGGCTCCTGGCACATGCTAGCGCCCCTAACTTTTCAACTCGCTGTGGCCCCCGGCTCGCTGGCATCTAGCGCCTTCCCACGCAGTCGTTCGACGCACTCACGACTGCCGCGGCTCCTGGCATATGCTTGCGCCCCTCAATTCTCAACCGGCTGTGGTCCCTGGCACGCTGGCATCTAGCGCCTTACCACGCAGTCATTCGACGCCCTCACGGACTGCCGAGGCCCCTGACACGCTGGCAGCTGGCGCCTTTAATACACGCAGTCGTTCTACTCTCACCGACTGCCGAGGCCCCTGACACGCTGTCAGCTAGCGCCTTCACACGCAGTTCCCTCGACGCACTCTATGACTGCCGTGGCCCCCGGCGCGTTTACGCCAGTGCCTATTGCCCATCTCCACGCCGCTCGACTTCACCATACCTGACGACGACATGCAACTCTTCCTCTACTACGGCGGTGTCATTCAGAGCACCACTCTTCTGCTCAGGACCCGTCTACGTGGTTCGCGATTCGGGAGTGCGGATTCAAGCCTTCCAGGATCTATTAAACAGCCAACCACTCAACTCAGCGCAACTTACCGCGCACCTCAACGCAACTACTCAGCGCAACTTACCGCGCATCTCGACACAACTCTACACAACGCTACTCATCGCAACGCATCACCGTCTGCCACAGCGCCCCAGCACCAGGGAAGATTTCGTTCCTTCTTCCTCGTCACTGGGGGGGAGTAATCTGTAGCAGTCACCGCTCAAATTCCGTGTTCCTTCCCCTCAGTGACAAGAAAATGGGGTGCTGCAAAGAGAGACTAAGATTCTCAGTGTTTTCATGTAATGTCCATCGTCACTGTGTCTGCCAGTCTGTCTTGTCGCGTCTTCATCGTTAACTTTCCTTGTATTCGTTTACCTTTGACTGTCCGTCCACGTTCTCTTGTCGTCCACCGTTACACATTGTTCCACACATACACCAACACTTAAATGTTAACCTACACAAACAACATTCACACAAACGCATACACAAACAAACACCTATCATATGTGTTGTCCTTGTCGTGATGAGCTCTGTAAGTTTTGTCCAATAAAGTAACCCTGGCGGATATGACTTTCTCTATCCGTGAACCGATTAGCACTTAGAACACTCGCTACCACCAACAGGCTATTCCTAATAAACTCATCTCTTCAATGCATACATCATTTAAAAAAAAAAAAAGCATTTATATCACATTCATAGTCACTTCATATTAAACTCCACATAAGTATACAACCCAACACACAAGCAATTATTATATTATGAACACTCGTATTATACATCTCTCAAATTCTTACGGCCACTCACAATTTACAATGAACACTTTAAATTTCTCTTACAACTTTTTCCATTTCTTTCGACCACTAAAAGACTTAAAATGGCTTCTTACATCCTGCTCATTTTTTTTAATTTCTTACGATAAATTCACAACTTACAATAACGCTCTTAAACATCTCGTAACTTCTTGCATCTTTTACGACCACCTCTCGCTTGGCAATGTTATGCAATGACGTCATCGACCATACCAGCCGGTGCATTTAGGAAACTAGTAGGCTATTATGCATTGAATTGAATTACAAAGCTATTATTTTGCATTTACGAATACTAAGTTATTAGTATGCATTTAAGAAGACTAGGCTATTATTTGCAGCAACTTTTTTTTCTAGAGATAAATTAATTCTCTCTCTCTCTCTCTCTCTCTCTCTCTCTCTCTCTAGAATGCACACTGACGACCAAAGCCAAGCAAGTATTTAGCTTATGGAATGCAGAAAATCTTATTACAGAGCGTGGACTAGTGGAAACAAGAGCATTCATAACAGATTTTTTTTAACCCGTGGGCTTCGGCTATGGGAAAGCCGAGAAGTGGCCGAGAAACGATAACATTACACTGCATTTTGAGACTAAGAAAAGAACAGGGAATGTACATCAAAGTACTCCTCTCATAACCAAAAAGCCGTTAAAAATATTTACTTTTACTCAAACGCCATTCTTTTTGAGTGGTGTTTGTCGCAAAATAAACAGTCTCGTGACGTGTGGCATCTAGCCAATAGTCGCTTGTTGTCTACTATAGAGAATTTGACGAGTGATTACTGTATGGATAGCTAAGTCAGCCTGCCATGACCCCACAGCACCACCTTTGACAAAAAAGCCCTCCTCAAGATCACTCACCCACCACAATGACCTCGGATATTCATGGTGGGTTGCGCTATGCCACCACCGACTACAAATAGGTCGAATTAGATGTTTTATGGAGAGCCCTTTTTAGGGTCCACCGTACCACAGCCCCGACTTGTGAAACCCCTGAAAAGGGTCTCCCAACGTTCTCGGGTTAAAGAAACATAATCGTCGTGCAGTTGATGCTCACAGTTTCGTAAGAAAAATCCTGTCTGTCCTATGTCTTTGAAATTTTAATATGTTGTTTGTTGGTGTAAATGTATGACATTCTGTGAATTTCGTGAAATTTGGGTGAATGTGTAGGGGAAACTCAAACAGAGCTTAAAATCTTCTATTTGTTTCACAGACTTTAGTTTTTAGATAATTACTTTGAAAAAAAATACCCTAGAACATTTGTGTATATATGTACATTTCTCATTTTGTAAATTTTAGATTTTTTGTTTCGGCTTCGAAAAAATAATTTCACTAATAATCTTCTCCACTTTTTCTCCCGTTTTCTTTTTACCTTTTTTAAAATGTACAAAATGAGAAAAATTGCCATTTAGTTGTAGTTTATATTGCTACCTTACAACAGACTATCAGACTGTTGATTTTCTGAATTTTTTTGAAGTGTAAAAAACACATTTTCGAGATTTTGGCTCCTACAGTTTTTTTTTTTTTTCCATTTCATGTGTTTTGCCATTTATATTAACTTGACTGGCATGAAATCTTCACATATGATTGTTTATACCTTGTTCACTTACTGGAGAAGGATAAGGCATCTGGTCCCCCTTTATAAAAAAAAAGTTATCACTCAAAGGTGGTGGTGGTGGTGGTCGCGGTGCGGTTGGTGTTAAGATAGAGTCGTGACTCTTGTTTTTTTGCGTTGCTTTCTTGCGTGTTTCCTGGGTCTTCATTTTGTTCCAGAAGACTTCTTTATGTTCATAACTCTGCTGATCGTTGCTTTGCGCTTGTAGGTCTTTATAAAGACGTTTTTGGGTTATAGCGCAGCGAAAATTTTCAATGATCTCCCCAGTCAACGTCTGTGGGAGAACTGAGCAGCAGAGTACGCATTTCACATTCGGCAGCAGTCACGAGTGGATAGAGGGATGATGGATGACAAAACTTACAGGGAAATAGACTTTCTAATGTGATGTTCACGTGCGTACAAGCCTTGAGAAATACCACGTGTATTGGCGCGCTATAGCGTAACAGCGCGAGGCATTTAAATCTCTTAAAGGGACCCTGTTATTTTAATATTCTACACGAATATGCTTCATTACCTGGTAGTACATAGCATCCCCGACATGTTGAGCGCGAAAAACTAATTTAGTCAGTTTAAAAAAATATTCGTAAAAAAATATACCCCTGGCGCCTTCCTTAAGTAATATCTCTCTCACACCCACACACACTCTTTGCTCCTTGTACACACACACACACACACACACACACACACACACACACACACATACGTCACATATAAATCGAATGTAGCTTTTTTTTTTTCCGTCGTTGCCTGTTGCGCCGGTAGGCATCTTCCTGGTGGGGCCTGATGGTCGGCCCTGCCCGTTCTGGCGCAGGCGAGTGTTTATAGTGGCGCCATCTTGCATTGGCTCATGCTGCCCCCGGAACTCGTTCTTGATTCGCTTGGACGGCTTCCTCTAGAGTCCGGGTTGATGGGTGGTCTTCAGGACAGCATGTGTGTAGTTTTAAGCCACTCGGCGGTGACCGAAAGATTCGAGTGGTAGCGTGGGGATTCGAACCCGCGTCGTCCAGCTCTGCTGGATAGTTGCCGTCTTTCGCTAGCGGCGTCCGAAACCTTTTGGAAACTGTGTCAACACTTGTGTCCCACGACTGTACGGTAGGCTATTTTTGCTCTTAACAAAAATTTCAGGTTGTCATATTTCTTAGAGCCAATTCCACAGTCCATCGTAGTGGCTTTGTAATCGCCCGAACGAAACTTTAGTATTTTACACTCCGTAATGGTTAGGTTTTCGATGCAGCACCACACACACAAGAGATGTCCCGTATGATTTCCTCAGAAGTATTAACCTATGCATGAACACAAAACACTACGCAATAAATTTTCTAAGTCTTTGGTGTTGATTTGCAGGTTTACTAACACATCATGGCGAACTGTGAAAGAGGCCATTGGTCCTTTTTAGAGTTTCCAAGCTATACAGAAATGATTCATGTTGACCTGAAGGCTTTGACGAAATGTGAAAAAAATATATATATATATATATATATATATATATATATATATATATATATATATATATATATATATATATATATATATATATATATATATATATATATAATGTAGGCTAGGCTATTTTTGCATATAAACTTTTTTTTTTTTTTTTTTTTTTTCGATTTTTAAAGATATTATATTTACCTGAAGGCTTCGAGGTATTAAGCAATAAAATTATAATTTATGCAAATATGTTTTAGAACTGAATTAAAATTTTTTTGTCTTATATTTATGAGTAATTTGTTCAAGTTTCTAAGATATATAGGCATGATTCATATTGGCATGAAGGCTTTGATAAGGTATGAAACTAATAATGTAGGCAAGTCTATTTTTGCATTTCAACCTTTACGTTATTGTATATCCAAGTCCTCTTTTTTTTTAAGTGCCAAGCTACGAAGCCATGATATTGATCTGATGGCAAATGGCAGATATGAACCAACTAAAACTTTTCTTTTTGCATTTAAACCTTAACTTCGCTATATCTCTCAAGTTCTCAACCCTTCCCAGGCTTCCCAGATAAAAATAAAGGCATTACCGATCTATTCCTGGAAAGAAACACTCACATTCGTCCACCTCTTAAGAAAATGATCCAACATTAAAATCTTACCACAACAGGCTGGGCGGCTTCCACCTTGAGCTCCTCCTCTTCCAAGCTGACGGGTACGTGGCACTGGTAGATGCCTGCGTCAGCCGCAGACACACCTTCAATCTGCAACAGGTGACATTACATGCATGTAATCTTATACTAACCACTAACTACTAAATAATGAAGTACTACTCTTCTCTCAATTATTTCTAAAATCCATTTCTTTTATGATCATTATTATTTTTTTTTTTTAAGGCAAAGGAAACATAAAGGAAAATAAAAAGCTCGCATAGCGCTGCTCTTGCATAAGCAAATTGAGTTGTGTCCACAAGAGATCAAATTCGAATGGAGAGGTGATAACCTCTCCATGCTGATAACACATCCATGCTCATTGTTTTATGCTGCCAATTACGCCACCTTTACCTGTACACATTTACCTGGCTGCCTCACTGCCACCCAGCCCACCCTCCCGTTCCCTGCTAACAGGAATGGGAAATATGATGGAGACAGCTGCTATTGATGCTGTTATATGTATAGTGGGCAGTGATAGGCTATACTATTTGTCGCTATTGTTGACATAGTAAATTGCTTGAGGTATCAGTTATTTCTTTCATGAAACAGTGGGAGGCTAGTGTTTGTTGCTATTGTTGACATAGTAAATTGCTTGAGATATCAGTTATTTGTTTCATGAAACAGTGAGAGGCTAGTGTTTGTTGCTATTGTTTACATAGTAAATTGCTTGAGATATCAGTTATTTGTTTCATGAAACAGTGGGAGGCTAGTGTTTGTTGCTATTGTTGACATAGTAAATTGCTTGAGATATCAGTTATTTGTTTCATGAAACAGTGAGAGGCTAGTGTTTGTTGCTATTGTTTACATAGTAAATTGCTTGAGATATCAGTTATTTGTTTCATGAAACAGTGGGAGGCTAGTGTGTGTTGCTATTGTTGATAGTGTTCTGTGCTTAGTATACTTGATATTTGTTAAATGATACACGTTTTATGTTGCATAATTAGGCCCTTATTCTTAGATGCTGTCGGCTCTCACATTAAGTATTTCAAAAAGGTTGAAAAAAGTGAATCGGATTTTCATGAATTTTCATTTTCACGTTCATAAAACAGCTGCTGTGTCAAACGTTGAGATGATTTTTTATTCATATTGATTAAAAGACGAGAATAGCGGACATCACTTTATTGAAGAGGAATAGAATAATCTTTGGAATACTTTTCAACAACGAAGTCATTTAATCAATACACACGAAAAAAAAAAACGTATTGCACTTAATGAGCGTTATCAAATGACATATAGATTAGAAAACTGACTTCTGAGAAGTTATATTCTGTTCTCTGAACCACTAGCATATTGTTCTTTTCGTTGTTGACAAGTATTCTAAAGCTAGCGATTCAGGGAACAGAATTTTACTCCTTAGGAGTCAGCTTTTATAATATATGCGTCATTTGATGACGCTAATTTAATGCAATACGTTCTTTTTTGTATAAGAATTCCTAATATACAATACAAAAAAGCACATGGGTAATTATAACTAACAGATTGTTTGACTTTTTTGGTAACACGTCAGTTTCTGAAGCTTATGAAAATATTCCGTTGAAATATCATTGCAAAAACTGATCTCTTTTTATGATTTTCGTATATCATGAGCTTTACATTCCTGGGAACATTGCATTCATAGCATATTTTGGTTTTAACATATAAAGCTTTAATGTAGAAGGGGAAATATTAGGCTACGTTACGAAACACTTGTCCTCAGTGCCAATTCCATTGTTATAACATTGTATAAATAACATACAGGTGAGAGTTTAGTAGAAGTACGTATTGCCATAGTGCTTAATGGCATTGACATCTGTTCTTTGGTTATTATTTTAAAATTTAATAGAAGTACATATTGTTATAATGGTCAGTGGCAGTGAAAACTGATCTTCCACTATTATTTTCGTATTTCATAGCATAACAATAATAACATCATTTTTGAAATCAAAATCTTTTTTCAGAAAGGGGCAGTATTAGGCTACGCTACGAAACGATACTCCTCCGATTATTTATCAGTGCCAGTTCCATCGTTTTATCATTGCATGACACTTCACACAATACGCATATTGTTTAAATGGTTGAGCCCAATGAAAACTGCTCTACGGTTATTATTATTTTTTTTAAAGTTATATATTATATACATGTAGCTTGCAAATGTATTTTAAGCTGTTGATGTAAGCTCGTCGCTGATTGGACAGCGGTTTGAGGCAGTCATTTTTGCCTCTTGATGTTCGGGTATATAAAGGCCGCGTACCCGATACACTGCAGTCGGGCGAGCAGCTGTGGGGTCCTTCTGCGGCGGCGTGGTTGACCCGCCTGGGTATCCTCGCTTTGGGCCCCCCCGCAGCAGTCAAGTCGACCGGTCGGCTGCTCGCCCGTGCACCGCTACGGGTGTCTACTGGGCGCCTGCCCTGAGAGCCCGTGCCTCCGTCGCTGCTTGCCGGGTGTTACCCGTGGCTGTGGCGGCGGCGGAGGCGTCCCTACACCCGCCGGGACTTGAATTGCCCGCCCCCCCTTACAGGGCCGTCTTTTGGCCAAAGACCCTGTCCCCCTATTAAGGGGGTAAATCTTAAGAAGATGCACTGCAGTGGAACGCCAACACTCGTCGAGCGAGCAACTCTCCTGGCCTTTGAGCCAGCTTATAGACTGCTGAGTTGCTCGCTCGGCTCCGGCTACGGGTGCAAAATGCACCCGTGCCCCCGACCAGCTAGGCAACGCCTCATGGCCTGACGCCTAGCTCCTCTGCAGGGCTCTCTACATAGCCCCTCCTGCCAACGTGCAGGTAAACATAAAACAATAACAACAACAACGATGCACTGCCGGTGGAACGCCAGCACTCGTAGAGCGAGCAACTCTCCCGCCTTTGAGCCAGCTTATCCCGTGGGCTTCGGCCATGGGAAAGCCGAGAAGTGGCCGAGAAACGGCATCATTACACTGCATTTTGAGACTAAGAAAAGAGCATGGAACGTATCTCAGAGTACTCCTCTCATAACCATAAAGCCGTTAAAAATATCATTTAAACTCAAACTCCATTCTTTTTGGGTGGTATTTGTTACAAAATAAACAGTCTCGTGACACGTGGCATCTAGCCGAGAGTCGCTTGTTGTTTACTATAGAGAATTTGACAAGTGATTACTGTATGGATAGCTAATTCAGTCTGCCATGACCTTACAGCACCACCCATGACAAATAAGCCAACCTCAAGATCAATTACCCTTCACATTGACCCAGGGCATGCATGGTGGGTTGCTCAATGCAGCTACCGCCTGCAATTAGCTCGAATTAGGTGTTTTGAGCCGAGCCACATACGGGGTCCACCGTTTCAGTGGACCGACTCGCGGGAGCCCAAAAATGGGTCCGCTGACGCTGCCGGGTTATAATAAACTGCTGAGTTGCTCGTTCGGGTCCGGCTACGGGTGCAAAATGCACCCGTGCCCCCCAACCAGCTAGGCAGGGCCTCATGGCTTGACGCCTAGCTCCTCTGCCGGGCTCTCAACATAGCCCCTTCTGCCATCGTGCAGGTAAACATTAAAAAAAAAAAAAACGATGCACTGCCATCAGTGACACGCCAGTCCTCGTCGGGCGAGGAGCTTGGCCGGCCCTTCCGCCGGTTGTAGTCTGCCTGGGGCCATATTCAGAGAGCAGGTTGTAAGCCTTACAACGGTGGAAGGCCGAGGTACAACCTCCGCCGAATTCAGGAAGCATCCGGGAGGTTGTTAAGGAGTTGTAAGGAGGATGTAAGTTACGACCTCGACGGAGTTGGTGTAACTCTTACAACCTTCTTTATATTGACATGAAATATGTCATAATTAGTGTTTCCTGACAAATAAATAAAAGTAAGAGGTAATATGGGAAATTCCTTCCATAAAAGCGAGATGGTACAGGGGTTGCGTCAGTCAGACCACTGCCAGCACCCACGATGGAGATTCTTATCGCTGTTTTGCATGACCGTGCTTTAAGGAGAGAAAGGAGAATACGTGATCGCCTTGACCCTCTCTCCGTGAGTGATGCAGAGCTCAGCAGTTAGTACAGACTCCCTCGACAAGAGATCACTCGGCTGATAGCGGAGCTTGAGCCCTATCTACAGAGGAGGACGAGTAGGGCACACGCCATCCCCCACCTGCACACAGGTGCTGCTGGCACTGATAATGTATGCCAGTGGCTCTTTCCAACAAGTTATTGGAAACATTACCGGTAAGTTTCTTATTAGCAATAATACCAGCGGTAAGAACCCCTGAATACGACTTCCAACTCAGTGTAGCCACTGAGTCTTGTAGTAGCAGTATCCTTTTAACCCTTCATAGTTAAACTAGGCGTTTGTTATCACCAAGCTTCACCTAGAGGTATCTGTAATGTAATCGAACCATATCCTTAATGAAAAAAAAATGAGTGTCCAGGAATTTTCGGAATTTGTGAAGTTTCATCTCGCCCACCATTTTCTCATGAAACATAGACCCCCACACACACACTGTTTTTAATGTGATTCATGCAACTGTGACCTTGAATTCAATGGGAAAAAACATTTTCTGAGATACTCCCACACTTACACCATAACAATCTTGGGGGACCCGTGGATAATTTTTTTTTTTTTTGTGGGGTGGGGAATGGCAGAAACTATTCATTTACCGTGGAAGTTAAGCTTAAAATTGATTATATCCCAATTTACCCTAACCTATACTAACTAACCTAAACTAACCTCCTATTTATTTCACTATCCCTTAATATTAATTTGCGGGAAAAACGTTATTAAGAAAAGTTGTTGGAATTGTCGTAATGTAGATGCAAACAACATACAAATTGTTGTGTGAGACGAAACTTCACAAATACCGAATTTTCTTGCAAGAATGAGACAGACATGAGGGTGCTCAAGGAATTCTATGCATATTACTTTTAGATAGTTTGGGGGATGCAGGGCCTGATACTGGATATATTATTGAAACTGCATTAAGCTCCAGTAATCAACTGATGAGATTAATTCCATGTTACTGTTTCAGGTCCTTTCAGCCAAGTGTAAGCCGGTGTTCATGGATGTTGCAAATGCTTTGTCCAACAAGGCAATGCGTGAGATAAAGATGCCCTCTTCAGAACAAGGAAGAAGAGCAGTGGCTAGAAACTTTTCAAGAATACGCAATTTGCCCAGAGTTGTTGGAGCTATTGAGTGTAAGACTCTAAATAACTGTCCAGAAAAAAATATTTATCAATGATGAAAATAATGGTTTGCTGTTGTTGAAGTAATAATTGATACATCAGCATGTATATTTATATTTACGTTGTCATTGAATATGCAAATATTTATGTGAAAAATGTCCACAGGTACACATGTTGCCACCAAGGGTCCAAGAATTGATGAGGCCCTGTACATAAACAGGTAAAGGTTCCATTCGCTAAACATACAAGTCGCATGCGATGCTGCTGGCTTGATCACTAGTTACTGTATCAGATTCCCAGGTAATTTCAAATATTAGGATGTCAGTCGGTACTCGACACATTATTACCTAACCGGAAATTTTGAGTACTAATTATAATATCTAAGCCTGGTTATAATTCCTCCATAGTACATATGCCAATAAACAGGTAAATGTTTATTACAGTGCAGATGTAGGTTTCATCACAATAACTCATTCGCAGGGACAACAAATGATTCATTCATTTGGCGCAACAGCTACTTGCGGGAGCGATTTGCTGAAGGAGAGTTTGGAGAGTACCTACTCCTAGGTGTGTATGGTGAGGTGTTCATCCTTAGAATAAAGATAAGTTATTATAATTCTTTTGCTTTATGCTTTGTTATAATGCAGGTGACAGCGGCTACCCTTTAGAATCATGGCTGATTACCTGTAGCTAACCCAAAGACAGCAGCAGAGGAGCGCTGCAGCAGGGCTCACATTAGGACACGTTTTGTTGTGGAGCAAACGTTTGGGGTCTTGAAAAGTCGCTTCAGGTAGCTTTGCTTTCAGTTCTGTACCACTTAATTTGCCTCTTTGCTAGAGTTAGCCTTATCATGAAACCTTAAGAGGTTAATTTGTCCAATGTAGTGCAGTAAAGTGTTGTAGGATGGGTTACAGTAATCACTACTAAAAGTTTTTGTAGTTGCCTAACATACATTTTCATGTACAGGTGTCTCCACAGGTCTGGTGGAGTGTTGCAGTGTAGCAGTCACCGCTCAAATTCCGTGTTCCTTCCCCTCAGTGACAATAAGAAAATGGGGCGTTGCAGCATAGACTCTATGTTCATTTTTATTTTGTGTCAATGTTTTCGTTCGTGCTCCTGTCTCGCTGTTTCTTGTGCGTCTAATTGTTTATCTCTTGTTACTTGTTTATCTTCTACTGTCCGTCCATGTCCTCTTGTCGTCCATTCGTACACACTGTTCTACACATACACCCACACTTAAATGTTAACCTTCACAAACAACATTCACACAAACGCATACACAAACAAACACCTATCCTATGTGTTGTCCTTGTTGTAATGAGCTGTGTATGTTTTGTCCAATAAAGTAACCCTGGCGGATATGACTTTCTCTATCCGTGAACCGATTAGCACTTAGAACACTCGCAACCACCAACAATTGGTGACCCTGCAGTGTTGCTATGGTTCAAGGTGGCTTATAGCCGGTGCCGTACCAAGGGCACTCTCTCCTAGAGTGGAGGACCTGGGCAGGGTAACTTGTCCATTCGTCCGCCCTCTCCTGGGGCAAAAATCCTCACCTCCATTCGGGGTTCGTGGGGCTGAGCACTCAGGTCGGGAGAAACATTACGCCGTAGGCGTGGTTGCCACCTTCAGGGTTCTCCCCCGCCCTCCCCCAGGCGCCTTCTGCGCCTTCCCCAGGCACCTTCTGTGCCCCTCTCCAGGCACCTTCTTTGCCCTCTCCAGGCACCCTCTGTGCACCCCTCCAGGCACCCTCTGCGCGCCTCCTCCAGGCACCTTCAGCGCCTCCTCCAGGCCCCCTTTGTGCCCCCTCTCCAGGCCCCTTGTGCACCCTTCAGGCATCTTTTATGCCCCATAGTGCTCTTCCCGGCGCTCACCCACCCCCACCCTTTCCCCTTCCTGCCTTCCCGCTGGTCCGGCGACTGAGACACGCACATCGTGTAACACACTACACAGACTCAGTGAACACTCAAACACAGTGCGACATATTACTGAGACACACAGTACCACACACTCAGTGTACACGCCACACACAGACTCGGTGTACACGCCATAGACTCAGTGTATACGCCACCACACACCACAGACTTAGAGAGACACGCAAACACAGTGTGACACCCCACTGGGATTACTAGCTGCCCCCTGGATTAACCACCGCCTCCTGGATCTACCACCGCCCTCTTGGATTATCTTTCACTTGTGGATCTTTGTGTACAGTGCAGTGTGTCCAGCAACAGTTCAGTGCAGCACGTCCCCAGCAACAGTTAGTGTCACAGTGTTACCTACTAAGCATATAGTGTTGTGTTACAGTGCCTTTTTGAACACTGGTTCACTCCCCGAGCCACCGAGGCCCCTGCTGGCAGCTAGCGCCTTCCCACGCAGTCGTTCGACGCACTCACGACTGCCGCGGCTCCTGGCATATGCTAGCGCCTCTTACTCCTCAACCGGCTGTGGCCTCTGGCACGCTGGCATCTAGCGCCTTACCACGCAGTCGTTCGACGCCCTCACGGACTGCCGAGGCCCCCCTGGCACGCTGGCAGTTGGCGCCTTTAACACACGCAGTCGTTCTACTCTCACCGACTGCCGAGGCCCCTGCTGGCAGCTAGCGCCTTCACACGCAGTTCCCTCGACGCACTCTCTGACTGCCGTGGCCCCCGGTGCGTTTACGCCAGTGCCTTTCGCCCATCTCCACGCCGCTCGACTTCACCATACCTGACGACGACATGCAACTCTTCCTCTACTACGGCGGTGTCCTTCAGAGCACCACTCTTCTGCTCAGAACCCGTCTATGTGGTTCGCGATTTGGGAGTGCGGATTCAAGCCTTCCAGGATCTATTAAACAGCCAACCTTTCAACTCACCGCAGCCCACCTCACGCAGCCCACCTCACGCAGCCCACCTCACGCAGCTCAACTCACGCGGCCCACCTCACGCAGCCCACCTCACGCAGCCCACCTTACGCTCCTCAACTCACGCTCCTCAACTCTTGCTGCTCAACTCCTCGCTGCTCAACTCCTCGCTGCTCAACCCCTCGCTGCTCAACACTTCAGCTCGACTCACCGTAGCTGTTGTCACCGCATTACTCACTCCAGCTCGACTTACTGTAGCTGTTGTCACTGCACTACTCACTCCAGCTCGAATCACCGTAGCTGTTGTTACCGCATTACTCACTCCAGCTCGACTCACCGTAGCTGTTGCCACTGCACTACTCACTCCAGCTCGACTTACTGTAGCTGTTGTCACTGCATTACTCGCCCCAGCTCGACTCACCGTAGCTGAACTACTCAGCGCAACTTACCGTTCCTCAACACAACTCTACTCAGCGCAACTCAGCGCACAACGCTACTCAGCGCAACGCATCACCGTCTGCCACAGCGCCTCAGCACCAGGGAAGATTTCGTTCCTCCTTCCTCGTCACTGGGGGGGGGGAGTAATCTGTAGCAGTAACCGCTCAAATTCCGTGTTCCTTCCCCTCAGTGACAATAAGAAAATGGGGCGTTGCAGCATAGACTCTATGTTCATTTTTACTTTGTGTTAATGTTTTCGTTCGTGCTCCTGTCTCGCTGTTTCTTGTGCGTCTAATTGTTTATCTCTTGTTACTTGTTTATCTTCTACTGTCCGTCCATGTCCTCTTGTCGTCCATTCGTACACATTGTTCTACACATACACCCACACTTAAATGTTAGCCTTCACAAACAACATTCACACAAACGCATACACAAACAAACACCTATCCTATGTGTTGTCCTTGTTGTAATGAGCTGTGTATGTTTTGTCCAATAAAGTAACCCTGGCGGATATGACTTTCTCTATCCGTGAACCGATTAGCACTTAGAACACTCGCAACCACCAACAATTGGTGAACCTGCAGTGTTGCTATGGTTCAAGGTGGCTTATAGCCGGTGCCGTACCAAGGGCACTCTCTCCTAGAGTGGAGGACCTGGGCAGGGTAACTTGTCCATTCGTCCGCCCTCTCCTGGGGCAAAAATCCTCACCTCCATTCGGGGTTCGTGGGGCTGAGCACTCAGGTCGGGAGAAACATTACGCCGTAGGCGTGGTTGCCACCTTCAGGGTTCTCCCCCGCCCTCCCCCAGGCGCCTTCTGCGCCTTCCCCAGGCACCTTCTGTGCCCCTCTCCAGCCACCTTCTTTGCCACTCTCCAGGCACCCTCTATGCGCACCCACCAGGCACACTCGCCGCGCCTCCTCCAGGCACATTCAGCGCCTCCTCCAGGCCCCCATTGTGCCCCTTCAGGCATCTTTTATGCCCCATAGTGCTCTTCCAGCTCACCACCCCCACCTTCCTGCCTTCCCGCTGGACCGGCGACTGAGACACGCACATCGTGTAACACACTACACAGACTCAGTGAACACTCAAACACAGTGCGACATATTACTGAGACACACAGTACCACACACTCAGTGTACACGCCACACACAGACTGCCATAGACTCAGTGTATACGCCACACACCACACAAACTTAGAACACAGTGTGACACCCCACTGGGATTACTAGCTGCCCCCTGGATTAACCACCGCCCTCTTGGATTATCTTTCACTTGTGGATCTTTGTGTACAGTGCAGTGTGTCCAGCAACAGTTCAGTGCAGCACGTCCCCAGCAACAGTTAGTGTCACAGTGTTACCTACTGAGCATATAGTGTTGTGTTACAGTGCCTTTTTGAACACTGGTTCACTCCCCGAGCCACCGAGGCCCCTGCTGGCAGCTAGCGCCTTCCCACGCAGTCGTTCGACGCACTCACGACTGCCGCGGCTCCTGGCATATGCTTGCGCCTCTCACTCCTCAACCGGCTGTGGCCTCTGGCACGCTGGCATCTAGCGCCTTACCACGCAGTCGTTCGACGCCCTCACGGACTGCCGAGGCCCCCCTGACACGCTGGCAGTTGGCGCCTTTAACACACGCAGTCGTTCTACTCTCACCGACTGCCGAGGCCCCTGCTGGCAGCTAGCGCCTTCACACGCAGTTCCCTCGACGCACTCTCTGACTGCCGTGGCCCCCGGTGCGTTTACGCCAGTGCCTTTCGCCCATCTCCACGCCGCTCGACTTCACCATACCTGACGACGACATGCAACTCTTCCTCTACTACGGCGGTGTCCTTCAGAGCACCACTCTTCTGCTCAGAACCCGTCTACGTGGTTCGCGATTTGGGAGTGCGGATTCAAGCCTTCCAGGATCTATTAAACAGCCAACCTTTCAACTCACCGCAGCCCACCTCACCGCAGCCCACCTCACGCAGCTCACCTCACGCAGCTCAACTCACGCGGCCCACCTCACGTAGCCCACCTTACGCTCCTCAACTCCTCGCTGCTCAACTCCTCGCTGCTCAACTCCTCGCTGCTCAACACTTCAGCTCGACTCACCGTAGCTGTTGTCACCGCATTACTCACTCCAGCTCGACTTACTGTAGCTGTTGTCACTGCACTACTCACTCCAGCTTGCAGCATAGACTCTATGTTCATTTTTACTTTGTGTCAATGTTTTCGTTCGTGCTCCTGTCTCGCTGTTTCTTGTGCGTCTAATTGTTTATCTCTTGTTACTTGTTTATCTTCTACTGTCCGTCCATGTCCTCTTGTCGTCCATTCGTACACATTGTTCTACACATACACCCACACTTAAATGTTAACCTTCACAAACAACATTCACACAAACGCATACACAAACAAACACCTATCCTATGTGTTGTCCTTGTTGTAATGAGCTGTGTATGTTTTGTCCAATAAAGTAACCCTGGCGGATATGACTTTCTCTATCCGTGAACCGATTAGCACTTAGAACACTCGCAACCACCAACAGCAGTACACTCCCCTGAAGTGTGCCAAGATCATGACGGCTTGTCTGCTGCTACGCAACCGTTGTGTTAGACGTGGCGTTCCAGCTCCACAGCAGCTGTAGGTGCTTCTGTATTTCATTGAGATAGTGCTATCTTTTATATACTCCACAAATTGCTGTCTGTATCAGTGCTCCTTGTATACTTAGGTTTAGGGTAGATTTATTAACATACATATGCAGTAGCAATGTCAAGTGGAGGTGCTAGTTATTCGGCATATGCTACAGTATGCCAGTACTGCTTAAGTTCATCTTTAATTTATTTTCATTACCTCCCCAGCAGAAAGATGAAGAAGGAGACTTGCCTCCTGCGGCCGGACACCATGAGCGTGGGGCAACTGTCCGAAAGGAACTCATCCAGAGATGGTTTACATGAGATCTGCAGTGGAGCTGCTTAAGTGTGTGTGTGTGTGTGTGTGTGTGTGTGTGTGTGTGTGTGTGTGTGTGTGTGTGTGTGTGTGTGTGTTGTAATTTCATTATTTTTTTATCTTCCTCTCTCTCTCTCTCTCTGTATGCATGTATGTATGAGTATATTTCGCAGGAAGATTTTTTTTTTTTTAAGTTCTCTGTAAGTAATTAAAAAAACATTAAGTTAGGTCTTCATCAACAAATAAGGAGTTAATGAATTTTTAAAATTTTAGTGTAAATATATTCAACCATACGCAACATTGTATAAAAAACATGATCTCCTTTTATGAAAATCTATAATCATAGTATAAACATGACCAACCCATGACAGAGGTAGAGCGATATTTTCCTTTTATTAAAAAAATAAAGAAATTTTAGTATAAGTAAAATATTATAAAAGAGTACATGCCAATATGACCTCTTATGCATTATAAAATATTTGTGTTAATATAATCAATCCTGAGAAACTAAGATTACAGCACAGCTCACTTTGAGGTATACTAGAATCCTGAGAAACGAAAATTATAGCAGCTCAACTTGAGATAAATGGTATTGGGTAAAAAAATGGAAAAGGGGACTAGAAACATAAGGAACTAAAAATGTAGCACAGCTCAACTTGAGATTCTGGTATCGGGAGCAAATGGAACGTGACTAGAATCCAAAGACAGAAAAAAAATAATAATTTTTACATCAGAACTGAATCCTGAAAGAAAAAAAAAAAAATCAATATTTACACCTAAACTCAAAAAAAACAATGAGAAAAAACTAACAACCTTAAGAAAGACAAAATAACTTGATCCTCTAAGATTTACGTCATAACTTAGTGATTAAAGGAGAGAAAAAAAAATCCAGGAAATAAAAAATGCTTAATCCTATATGATTTAAACCTTAATTGCTTAAATGAGGGGAAAACCTATGGCTTCCTATTTAATTCGGCCTCCCATAGCCTGGACAAGTTTTAGGATGCCTGCTGGTGTTTCAGCTAATTTCTGCAAGGCAGCCACAGTCTCCCGCTGCATTGCAACACACTCCCGCTGCAGTGCCACATTCTCCCGCTGTAAAGACACAGCCTCTCTTTGAGTCCCCACAAGGTCGGAAATTAGGTCCAGTACTTCATTTACATTAAGAAGCTGAGGTGCCACCTTAATCTCCTCCATGAAACCTAGAATTAAAATAATGCAAAAATTTAAGTAAACCCAAAAATTTCATCAAGTTTGTTGTGATGTTTATCTTGGAATGGTAGAGTGAAAGCAGAGGGTTTTTGGCAAAAATAGTGTACAAAACAAACCTAATACATATAGCACTCTACTTCTCATGCTGCTGTAAACAACAATGTTTCTCTTATATTCATCTGTTAACCCATTACAGTTAAGCAAATGACACATAACGTCTCATTCTTTAGTCATTAAACTCTCATGCCGCTGATAGCGTCTTATTTTAAAATATTCGTTCATGAGAATGAACACTTATGTACTTCAAAGGAAGGTGTGCACAGTTTAAGGCTTTAAACCAAATACAAATAAAATGCACCGTTTTTTTTCAATAACTACCATAATACGATGTTACTATATGATTCACCTTGACTCAAGGCTGCTATCAGATATTATTGGGATTCTCCGCTCCTCGCCGTCAATCACCATGACAGTAAACTCTCCCTGCGGTGTACCACTTGTGGAGGGATGGGTACCTTCTTGAGCAGGACCCAGAGCCTGGGAGGGAAGGCACTGTGTAGCACCAGCTACATCTGAAATATAGTTAGGAAATGGTATTATCACAACCACATGTAAAGTTGGGGACATATGGTAAGCTGCATGTGGCCTCAGTGCTTATCTCCAACACGTCAGCCCCTTGAGCCCATGGTATGCCGGAACATACTGTCCTGCTGGGACACAGGGCCAGTGTGACATCCAGGTTGCCACACTTTACCTTTCCCAGGTACACATTTATGAAGCCACCAGAAAGGGAAGGATTAACATCTGGGTGAACTGTCACTGATGATTCTAGGACCAAATCTTGTTTGGAATAGGTCTGTGTCTAAAATTCGTATGCAATTGGTCCTCAGGGATAATGTTTGTATGAAACAAGTTTGTATGGAAAAGTTCGGATGCAAAAGTTAGTATGGTGTTTGTACGATATAAAGTACATATGGAAAATATTCGTAATGACGTAAGTTCGTCTGGACAAAATTTATATCCTATGTATTTTATTAGTAGCCATTTCTGTGTTCTAATATTAATTCCTGCTTTGAGACTATGTATAGGCAAAGAAACATACGGAAAATGGTTAATCAAGTTACTTACTCAAAGAACCACCCTCGCTGTCAGGAATGGGCAGACTTGCATACCCTGTGGGAGAAAGAAGGTCGAGCAGGGCCTCCTCAACTTGGGAGAACTCCTCTCTAGGGGGTCCCCCACCTGTTGGCATGAACAACTATTATATATATAAGCATTTCATTGGATATTTTGTTTAAAAAAAAAATGTATGTGCAGCTAATCCACATACCTTGTCTGCCAATTCTTGGTCGATATATAATATCAGCCAATGAGCAAACAATGTTAAAGTAAGTGTACAGGCTCATTTGGTTGAGTGACCTTCTCCTCAGAGCCATGTTATAGCAAATAACAGACTGATAATGTAGAAAGTCCTGGATATACCGAAACATGTCTATTTGAATAATATAAATATATACTAAGAATATACTAAGATGGGACCAGATGGAATCTCGGGACAAGTGCTAAAAGGGTGTATAAATAAATTATTGGAACCACTTTATGACATAATAACATGCTCTATAAATACGGAAAAACTGCCCTTAGAATGGAAAGGAGCGCACATTGTACCAATTTATGGAAGTGGAGATAAAATTGAACCACTAAATTACAGAGCAGTCTCTTTGACAAGTGAAATGTGCAATATTTGTTAAAGTATAATACAAAAATAAAGGGTCGAACATTTAGAAAAGGAAAACACGATAGGCTAAATAAGGGACAGTTTGGATTTAGAAAAAGGGAATTCGTGTGTCACCAACTTTCTATGTTTCTATTCAAGAGCAATAGACGATGCAAGAAAGAGAAGGATGGGCTGATTGTGTATATATCGATCTGAAAAAGCTTTTGACAAGGTTCCACACAAAAGGTTAATCTAGAAGCTATAGCAGTGGGGATGAATGGCGGGAAAGGTTATCGAGTGGATGAAGGATTACTCTATGGAAAGAGAAATGAGGAAGGTGATTAGAGAGGATAAACCAAACTGGGGGAAGGTAGAGAGTGGAGTTCCTCGAGGCTCAGTCGTGGCACCAATAATATTCATGTTATATATAAATGATAGAGATGGGTATAAAAAGTTATATGGGCCTTTTTTGCAGACGATGCAAAGTTAGTAAGAAAAGTGAGGACGCAGGAAGACTGTGAAGAGTTGCAAAAAGACCTGGACAGAGTGTACAGATGGAGCCAGTTATGGGAGATGGAATTTCATGCAAACAAGTTCCATGTTATGGAAATGGGAAAAAAAAGACCAAGGAAAACATACAGGAAAGAAGAAGAAGACGGGAGAGAGGAGAGCTGATCACCCTGTACAAATTGATTCATAATTTTGATGAGGTGGATATAACTCTTCTTAGCTGCGAAAACGCAGGGGCTGAGATGACATGGAAAGAAACTTAATAAAGGAACCTGTTTGAGTAACTCACATGGATGGCGCAACTGGTTAGAGCGCTGCGCTGCCAGGCTTCATGGTCTGACAGGCGGCAGTTCGAGCTTGCTCAGGCCGGAGTCTTTCCGGTGACTAGGAGTGGTACCTGTCCTCTCTTGAGGAAGGGAGATGGGGTGTGTGGTGTGAGATCCTGGCATTACCCATAGTTCAAAGATACAGAGGACTTGCTCACGTCGAAAGGGTACATCCTGGTGATTACGATTCCTTAAACCTTAAGCTACCTTTGAAATCCTGTAAGTGTATTTATTTTGAATAGTAAGGTAGTGCCAATCATCACTTAAGACACTAACATTATTGGAATTGAAATGATGAAACAAAATAGAATCTACATGTTTAATCATTAGTATGATACATACATTTTGTCATAAATTTCATTTTCATAATTATGATTTTCAGAAATGTTGGAGAATGTCATTGAGAACCAAAATGAAGTGCCTTAGGATGCCTATGAAAGAGTTTGATGCCCTCAAGGCAAAGTTTGGAGCACCCCAAAAAAGGCAGCAAATTGATGATGAGGTACCAACTGTCCCTCTCAAGAAGCGTTGGAAGCCTCGTGTAAGTACTCATTACATGCTTTGTAATATTTTTTTATACTTTGTTTTATACAGATGAGATTATTTGATTGATTTATTTTTATGATCACATTCACATAGTGGGTGAATGCTATATGCTTCTTAGATTAGCATTTTGTCACAGGATCCCCACTAAGAATCCTGGGAATGGTGTGCCTAGAAATAGGAATAGGTGAACAAGGCACCTCCAGGTTGTGGTTACCAGTAGTCCCCGACAATTACATCGGAAATTATCTACTATTAGGATGTGACGTGTTAGGACAGGCCCCCATGACATGGAATAATAAGCAAGGTACTTTGGTATGGGGCGGTACATTACACCCAATCCGCTACGTAGCCAAACGACACGGTAAGGTAGAACGAGTTCGCATAGTACCGGGGACGATCGAACCCTTCAGGCCCACTTTGAGAGTAAACAACCCGATCGAGATTCCATCCTTCCGGACTGAGTTGTACCCTCTCACGGTATCTGAGCTTCCGGGAACAATTTTGCTGGTATCCCCCCCATCAAACCCCTAGGCACGATTTTGTCTGCAGATTGACAGAGGAAAGGCAGGTGTTTGTTCCCATATATAATCCAAACAAAACTCACCAGATTTTCCGAAAAGGTACCTACATCGGCTCCTACGAACCCGTGCAAGTCATAGAAGAGCTTAACTCACCGGGAAAAGTCCCAGATTTGGGGAGGCGATGGCTGAATGGATAGGGAGACGGCCCCGCGTTCAGGAGGACGCGAGTTCAATCCCCGACCGGTGCCACCAAGCTGGGATTTTTCAGCCGCCGCCGAGTGG